>NC_138773.1:94568890-94648890 GCF_965119305.1 Pelophylax lessonae
CATGAATTATAATCTAATCAATAATATAATTTTATTATATATATTATATATTAAATAATAAAATAATATTATTGATTCGATTATAATTCACTTGTTTGTGTTTCAAATTTATCACATCTGGGATGTCTACTAGAGTCTTGTTTTGGTCAGGTTTAAGTCAGTAATTACTAAGAATTGTAGGCCTATAATACATAACGCCAAATTTCCATGAAAAGAATTGTACCGCTTTTGGAACAGAATTCCTGACAGAATCATACCGCCAGGGAGGTTAACTAAACTAGTTACCTGATACCTATTATGTTGTGAATGTGCTTCAATACAAATTCTAATAAGATATTTATGACGTGATGAAAAACAATTTCTAAAGTGCTTGGTGCCTCAAGTCTATATAAATAACAAAATATGAAACTGTTATCAAAGTATGTGAGTAAAAAAGTCAGTTTTAAAATAATTAAAGATAGTTCAATCAAACAAATGTGCGTCTTCAATCCCAATATAAACGATCCAAAGAGTGCTTCCGTGCAAATAAGGTGTTGTGACTAATTTCCTCCACCAGGTATCACTTCTAGGTGCTCTAAATTCTCACCTCAAATAAATAAACCGCCTGTGTTTATATGCCTTTTCCTTTTGGCGTGGTTCCTTATCACTCCCGGGACCTTCCTATGGGGTCCTGTATGTAATCCCGATACTCGATGTACCTCTAGGGCTCCTTATTGGGGCTCCTTGTATCGCGGGTTCTTTGTTTACTACCACGACCTCAGGGGCTCAACAAATCAAGAGGGCCATCATGGTGCAGTATTATAAACAATTTATTTCACAAAAAAAGTATTGCACTTACATTTAGTTTTCTTGTTATCAGCATAAAACAGCCTGAACACCGCTATGGGGACATCGCTCCGTCCGTTACGTCACTTCCGTTTTTTTGGCACCTCCTACGCGTTACGTCACGTCACGTGACTTCCTCAGGAAGTGCCCTTAGCTGGATGTGACGTTCTATTTATATCGGTAAGGCCGGAAGTGTATGAGTGGCCATTTTGGAAAATCTCTATACTTGGATTCCGGCGGAAATCGCCGGTCCGCCATATTGTCAATTTCCCTATACTTGATTATACTACTTTTTTTCTTTGTTTATACCGGAAGTGAGGTTATAATTGCTGCATATTTATATGGCTATATACCTTCATAAATCGTTATTTATTCTATTTCCATGATTAAAAACAAACCTTCATTTAATAAAACCAAGACAACTGGACATTATATGGACAAATTCTCTAACATTTCTGTATAAAATCTTTTTTACCGATAAAATTCTAAACCACAGATAAAAGCAGGAAAACAGAAAGATAACTTGGAGGGAGATCGTACTATTCTTTCATCTTATTAGTTATATGTTGATTGTATTCTTAAACAATTCGAAATATTCTTATCTTTACCCCATTTTTTTATATATAAAATTTGTTTTTTTCAGCATAGAACTATTATATTTTGTTTGTTTTATAAAATGAAGATTTTGTGTGGGGTGTTTAAGGGTCCCTATCCTACATGTCACTTAGGGTGCTTGAGGATGCAGACATTTGCGGCTACCGCTGCATGGTAACACACCGCCGGTCCGCCATTTTTAATGTGGGCAGCATGTCTGGCTTCGCTGTGGGCGCTCTTGCAGCAGGTTATGTCGTGTATTTGCGCGCCATCCGGCGCCATCTTGTGTGTGGCAATGCGATCGTTCCGAGCACATGTCGGCGGCCATCTTGCCGAAGCCTCCCATTAGTTTACACCCATTTTCCCTTGGCCTGCAGCCGGGCTCAGCCTCCAGCGGTGACGTCACTTCCTCCTTTTTCACAGAGAGTCCGAAGGAGCTGGTAACACTTTGTGGGGTTCTGTCCTGCTGTTCTTTTTCCTGCCTTGCTTTGTGTGCCTTTCAGTTTTGTCCCTGTGGGGGATCTGTATATTACAGTCTTATAGCGGTGTGCTGGGGAGGGCTCCGCAGCGCACTTAAAGGGCCAGGTTAAAAAAAAAACAACTTTTCTTTTCTGCAAGGAATCCCAGGACAGCAAATTCCTGCCAGCCTTGGTGGGGGATTCAGAGTCATCTGCATCCTCTAGCCAGAATGATTTGGCTGCTATTGTGGCAACTTTGGTGTCAAAAATGGATATGCTGATGTCTGATCGTGCTGCTAGGAAAAGGCCTAGGATTTCCTTTTCTTCTGATTCTGAGTGTGACATGGTTGCTGTAGGTAGCGTGGCTCTTTCAGGGTCTCGCTCTTCTCAGGACCCGCAAGAGTCTGAGGGGGAGGCGGAGGTCGCAGGGGTGGGTGACTCCCCCCCCCCCCCCCGGTCGCCCGAGGAACGCGCAGTTATGGATGAGTTGATCCTAGCAGTGAAGGAAACACTACATTTGGAGGATGAGCCCACTCCTCCGGGCGTTGTGTCCTCTTTTGGAACACACAGGACCTGCAAGACGGCGCAGGTTTTTCCTTGCCCCGCGGAATTTCACCATAAGGTGACTGAGCTATGGCGTAATTTGAAGCACACCTTCGTGGTGCCTAAGAAGTTTCAGCTTCTCTACCCTTTTGCGGCTACTACGGCTGCGTGCTGGTGTGTGCCTCCTCAGGTGGACCACACGGTGGCCAGGTTGAACAAGTCTACCCTATTGCCCACTGAGGACTCCCCGGTGTTTCGGGATCCTACTGATAGGAGACTGGATTCTCTTGCCCGTCATGCCTATACGGTGGCGGGTTCCATTCTCAAACCGATTTTTGCCTCTGTGATGGTGGCTCAGGCTGGGGCGGATTTGACCACGGTGCTCAAACGCACCCTCGTGGCCGACTCTGCCCCTGCCACTACTGTGGCCATGGTGGAGCAGATTCATCGTGGGGTCATGTATTTCTGCGATGCGGCTCTGAATGAGGCCCCATTGGCAATATGCCTGTCCAGTGTCGCTGTGGTTAACCGTCGATTAATCTGGTTGAAGTGCTGGTCGGCTGACCAGAAGTCCAGGAAGACGGTGGCTGACATCCCCTATGCGGGATCTCCCCTTTTTGGGGAATCCTTGGATGAATTGGTTAAGGGTGTCACTGGGGGTAAGAGCACTCTGCTCCCCCAGAATTCCAAGGGCAAGTTTTTCCGCGGTAAGCGGGGCCCATCTTTTAAACCTACTCAAGGGTCCTTTCGTGCCTTCAGGGCGCAGGACAAGGGGAAACCCTTCAAGGGCCAAGGTAATCAGAAAATGCCCTGGTTTGGCAAACAAAAATCCGGCCAGGCCGGTGCTGCGGCTCAGTCCGCCTCTGCCTGAAGGGGCGCCCTCACCTGTTACAGGGGTGGGGGGGCGTTTGCGCGGTTTCCTACAACCTTGGCTGCTCTGAATCCCGGACAGGTGGGTTCAGGAAATCATTCAGTCAGGGTACAAGATCGAATTTCTTTCAAGGCCGGCAAACAGATTCTTTCCCTCAAATCTTCATTTGACCCCAGGGCGGTTACAGGATCTGCATCAGGCGGTGCAGGATCTTCTCGCTCAGGGGGTGATTGTCCCGGTGCCTCATCAGGACAGGTTTCGGGGTTTCTATTCGAATCTGCTCACTGTGCCCAGAAAGGAGGGCAAAGTGCGTCTGATTCTGGACTTAAAATCGCTGAACCGCTTCGTGCGCGTTCAAAAATTTTGCATGGAGTCACTCCGTTCAGTGGTGGCCTCCCTGAATCCGGAAGAGTTCCTGGCTTCCATAGACCTGAAGGATGCGTATCTGCACATCCCCATTTTCGAGGGTCATCAGAGGTACCTCCGATTCGCTATAGCGGAGGATCATTACCAGTTTGTGGCGTTGCCTTTCGGTCTCGCTTCGGCTCCAAGGGTCTTTACCAAAGTCTTGGCGCCTGTTCTGGGCACAGGGCATCGCGGTCTTGGGGTACCTGGACGATCTCCTGTTAAGATCGAGTGCCAGTCAGGACCTGCTGCGCGATCTGTCCAATACGGTCCAGACACTTCAGGAGTTCGGTTGGAAGATCAACGTTCAGAAGTCGACCTTGTCGCCTTCGGTTCGTCTCCAGTATCTGGGAATGGTTCTGGACTCTGCTCAAGCAAAGGTGTTCTTGCTGGAGGACAAGCTCCGGACTCCACAGAACGAGGTCAGGTCCCTCAGGGACAACAACTCCTCGTCACTCAGGACCTGTATGCGGTCCCTGGGGTTGATGGTCTCAGCCTTCGAGGCGATACCATTTGCCCAGTTTCACACGAGATCTCTCCAGGCGGAGATCCTCGCCAGGTGGGACAGACTGGCTCAGTCCTTGGACCTGAGAGTGTCTGAGTCCCCAGACCAGAATGGATCTCTTGTGGTGGCTCCAGTCCCCGGCGGTGTCGGACGGAAAATCCTTCCGGCCAATTCTGTGGACGGTAGTGACCACAGATGCCAGCCTGTCGGGCTGGGGTGGCGTCCTGGGCAACCTGTCTGCCCAGGGCACCTGGTCGAAGGAGGAATCCTCCCTTCCGATCAACATTTTGGAATTGAGAGCAATCAGGCTGTGCCTGCTCCATTGGTCGGAACGCCTTGAGGGCCGTCCTGTGCGGGTGCAGACGGACAATGCCACTGTGGTGGCTTACATCAACCACCAAGGGGGCACCAGGAGTGCCCGGGCGGCCCAGGAGGTAACCGGTATTCTGTCTTGGGCCGAGACTCATGTCCCGGCGTTGTCGGCAGTTCACATTCCGGGTGTGGAGAACTGGCAGGCCGACTATCTGAGCCTCCAGACCTTGGACCAGGGGGAATGGTCCCTACACCCCGAGGTGTTTTCAGATGCTGTGTGCGAAGTGGGGATCCCCGGATGTGGATCTGTTCGCGTCTCGGCTGAACCAAAAGGTGGAAATGTTCGTGGCAAGAATGCGCGATCCTCTAGCAGACGCCTCGGATGCGCTGGTGGTGCCCTGGCGTCAGTATCGTCTGATATATGCCTTTCCTCCGCTTCAGCTGTTGTCCAGGTTCCTTCGCAGGTTGGCCTCGGAACCATCACTGGCGATTCTGGTGGCACCAGACTGGCCTCGCGGGTCTTGGTACGTGGACATCGTTCACCTGGCCGTAGAGCCTCCGTGGCGGCTGCCAATGCGACAAGATCTTCTGTCCCAGGGACCGATCTTCCATCCTGCTTTACAGTCGCTGGCTTTAACGGCCTGGCTGTTAAAAGCCAGGTCCTGAGAGACAGGGGTCTCTCCTCAGAGGTTATTCCTACTTTGATCAAGGCTAGAAAAGCCTCTTCTGGTAAGATTTATTACCATACTTGGAAAGCTTATTTTGCCTGGAGTCCAGGGGTTTCCCTCCTCGTTCTTACTCTGTGTCGAGAGGGTTAGCTTTCCTCCAAACTGGGGTGGACCAGCGCCTTGCGCTGGCCACGATTAAAGGTCAGGTCTCTGCCCTGGCTGTTCTTTTCCAGCGCCCTGTGGCGTCTCATTCCTTAATTCGCACCTTTATTCAAGGTGTGCGGCACTTGGCCCCTCCTAGAAGGGAGCCTTTGCCTCCATGGGACTTGAACTTGGTTCTGTCCGTGTTACAGAGTTCCCCGTTTGAAAACATCAAGGAAATCTCGTTGCCTATGCTATCAAAAAAGGTGGCTTTCTTGGTGGCGATCACCTCTGCTCGCAGGATGTCGGAGTTGGCGGCCTTGTCTTGCCGCTCACCTTACCTGGTGGTTCATAGGGATAAGGTGGTCTTGCGACCTAATCAGTCCTTCTTGCCGAAGGTGGTTTCGGAATTTCACCTAAATGAGGACATTGTTTTGCCCTCGCGTTGCGCGAATCCCAAGCATCCTAAGGAGGTTGCTTTACGTGCCTTGGATGTTGTCCGGGCGATCGGGGTCTACCTGTCGTCGACTGAATCCTTTCGGAAATCGGATTCTCTGTTTGTCCTTCCTGAGGGACCTCGGAAGGGTTTGGCTGCGTCTGCAGCAACCATTGCCAAATGGATCAGACAGACCATTTTACAAGCCTATTCGTTGCGGGAACGGGTTCCTCCCTTCCCTGTCAGGCGCACTCTACAAGGTCGATGAGTACATCCTGGGCCTATCGTCATCAGGCCTCGGTGGCCCAGGTGTGCAAGGCTGCGACTTGGTCGTCGGCGCACACTTTCTCAAAATTCTACAAAATTGATGTTCTGGCATCAGCTGATGCCTCTTTTGGCCGCAAAGTGCTCTGTGCGGCTGTTCCTTAGGAAACCCTGGTTTTATCTGGGTTCCTGGCTGTTGGTTTTTTTTTCCCCTTTGGTTATTTGTTTTCCTGGGTTGTTGCTCATGTTGAGCCGGAAGATTACCTTCTTGTACATGTAAGGTTCCTTTCTCTGCGTGGGTTCTACGTTGCCTTTCTGGCGGGTGCGTTGCCCACCCCTCATGTCTACACTGCTTTGGGACATCCCCATAAGTGAAAACTGTGTGAATGGGCGGCGACCGTCGGAGGATGTAAGAGAAAACTGAATTTTTGTAAAATCTTACTGTAAAATTCCTTTCTCTGAGTCCTCAGACAGTCGCCGCCCCCGCCCCTCTTTTTGGGGTCTTTATTATACACTTTCACTGCTTGCGACCAAACTGAATTAGGTTGGCTATTGCAGGGGGGTATTGGACTAGTAGGACAGCCCCCATGGGTGTGACTATGTAGATTTATTGTTCTTTTACAAGACTTATGCCTAGAAACTCCTGTGGAGATGAAGTCAATACCCATAAGTGAAGACTGTGTGAATGGGCGGCGACTGTCGGAGGACTCAGAGAAAGGAATTTTACGGTAAGATTTTACAAAAATTCAGTTTTTCAGATAATCGTACGAACAAAATCTGATGGTAAGTATGCAGAGTTGGTTTCGATTTTAGTGCCATGCAACAATTTGCTAAAGATGAGTCGTACGATTATCGGAACGTGTGTACGGGGCATTAGGCTGGCCATACATTGTACAGAAAATTGTAAATAAATTGTATAATTTTCTTAAAATTTACCTTCAACTATGTAGTACAAAGGCCTGCCTAATTGGATACAAGTTAAAGTGTTGTTTAGCTTTGATCTCATATTATGTGTTTTGTGGTAAATCTAACAGAAAATTGTACAAGAAAATTGAACATGTATGGCCAGCCTTAGGCTGGCCACAATAAAAGGCGACTCCAAAATGTGTAGTTTTATCACACAGCACAGTGCCACAGATATTGCAAGTTTTGAAGGAGCGTGCAGTTGGCATGCTGACTGCAGGAATGTCCACCAGAGCTGTTGCCGTGAATTGAATATTCAATTCTCTACCATAAGCCATCTCCAAAGGCGTTTTAGAGAATTTGGCAGTACATCCAACCGGCCTGACAACCGCAAACCTTAACCACACCAGCCTAGGACCTCCATATCCAGCTTTTTCACCTCCAAGATCTTCTGAGACCAGCCACCCGGACAGCTGCTGCAACAATCTGTTTGCATAACCAAAGAATTTTTGCACAAACTGTCAGAAACCGTCTCAGGGAAGATCATCTGAATGCTTTTCGTCCTCATCTGGGTCTCCACCTGACTGCAGTTCGTCGTCCTAACTGACTTGAGTGGGCAAATGCTCACATTCTATGGCGTCTGGCACTTTGGAGAGGTGTTCTCTTCACGGATGAATCCTGGTTTTCTTAGATCTTTGATTTCCGCTCATGAAAAATGGGGGCAAAAACAAGTGTTGCGTTTTTATATTTTTGTTCAGTATATATTCAGCCCCCTTTACTCTGATACCCCTAACTAAAGTCTAGTGGAACCAAGAAGTCACCTAATTAGTAAATAGAGGTCCATCTCATTCAGTAAGATAGCCCTGGCTATCGGTGTTAAAAAGTGCTAGTAATAAAAGTGCTGATTTCATTATCAAATCAAATAAACCATAAACATGAACAAAGTTAATAAACTTTAGGTGAGTCTTGCTGCAATGTGAATCCAAAGTGGCGTGCTCCTCTCCTATGTGCCCCCACTCACCAGATGTATGTATAAAACAGGCTTTGAATATATATGCTCCTTCCTCCGCTCCTTCCACGTATTGGTGTTTGGCTGTTCGTTGCATCCAAATCAGGCAAATGACCGTATAATCACTCCTTATCACCACCTCCTCTTCTCAATTTCTCTCTTCAAATGTGAAGCCGCATAGGTATCACCATGAAAAGGATGGGAGAACATTTTTAGTGTAAAACTGTTGACTTTTATTAAAGAATAAAATGCAAGTGCAGCCGGTCAGTGGCTATGGTCTACTACTTGAGAACACGCCAAGATGGCTTTTGGATTCACGTCTGCTTTTATTGTTTTTATGTAAGTGCAATTGCAATTTACTCCTTAATAAGTCAACAGTTTACACTGTGAATGTTCTCCCATCCTTTTCATGGTGATACCTACATGGGTTCACATTTGGAGAGTGAAATGGAGGAGAGGAGGTGATAAGGAGTGATTATATGGTCATATGCCTGATTTGGATACCACTAACAGCCAAACGCCAATACGTGGAATGAGTGGAGGAAGGAGCATATATAATCAAAGCCTGCTTTATACATACAGCTTGGAGCACGCAACTTTGGATTCACATTGCAGCAAGACTCCCCTAACGTTTATGGACATTTTTCATGTTCATGGACTATTTGATTTGATACTGCATTCAGCACTTGTATTACTAGCACTTTTATTACTAGCACTTTTTAACACTGTTCGCACTTTACCAAATGTTTTGTTTGTATCACATTCGATGATTGTTTCGTTCTTTATTTGAACGCACTTTATTAGGGCAGCACTGTAGTCATTACACATGATTAGATTAGGTTATTTAATCATCAACACAGCAGCAGCCTGATCAATTATTTGCTTACACAAAAGGATTCACAGACCTTTGTGCGGGTCCACACCCATTATTTAATCTCAGTATAAATACATCTGTTCTGTGAAGTCCTCAGAGGTTTGTTAGAGAACCTTAATGAACAACTAGCATCATACGGGCTAGGAACACACCAGACAGGTCAGGAATAAAGTTGTGGAGAAGTTTAAGCAGGGTTGGGTTAAAAAAAAATATTTGCTTTGAACATCTCAATGAGCACTGTTCAATCCATCACCTGAAAATGGAAAGAGTATGGCATAACTGCAAATCTACCAAGACATGGCCGTCCACCTAAACTGACAGGCCAGGTAAGGAGAGTATTAATCAGAGAAGCACTTTCTGGAGGAGTTGATGAGAAGATGGATGGAGCCAAATACAGGGCAATCTTAGAAGAAACCTGTTAAGAGTCTGCAAAAGGCTTGAGACTGTGGCAGAGGTTTACCTTCCAGCAGGACAAAGGCCCTAAACATACAGCCAGAGCTACAATGGAATGGTTTAGATCAAAGCATATTCATGTATTAGAATGGCCCAGTCAAAGTCCAGACCTAAATCCAATTGAGAATCTGTGGCAAGACTTGAAAATTGTTGTTTACAGACGCTCTCCATCCAATCTGACAGAGCTTGAGCTAATTCGCAAAGAAGAATGTGCAAATATTTCACTCTTTACATGTGCAAAGCTGGTAGAGACATACCCAAAAAGACTTGCAGCTGTAATTGCAGCGAAAGGTGGTTCTACAAAGTATTCACTCACAGTGGCTAAATACAAATGCACGTCGCACTTTTCAGATATTTATTTGTCACAATTATGGACCACTTTGTGTTGGTCTATCACATACAATCCCATATAATAAACATTTACGTTTTTGGTTGTAACATGACAAAATGTGTAAAATTTCAAGGGGTATGAATACTTTTTAAAGGTACTGTATAAAAGAGTAAATTATAACCCCGTACCTCTGAGGATGAAACACTTTTTTGAATTAATGACAAGCTTCATAAAGTTCTTTCAAGAAGTTGAGTTTTTTTGAATGTCAATTGCTTCACAGAATGTGTTCATAAGCTTTTTTCACAGAGGTTTGTTTTGGCAGGATATCACTAGTGGACTCTTTTAAGCATTGGTTGATATGTTTATGTTACTTTGGGGTCTGTTAAGCGCACTATTGATATTATTTTATTTTATGGGCTAGTGGGGAAATATTAGCACTGCACTGTTTATGTTAGATTATTTTGAATGATATATTCATTTTGGTGCTGGCAAATTAGATGTTTAACCACCTCCTTCCCCAGCCTATTCCAACACTTCACTCCTACATGTAAAAATCTACTTTTTCTTTTGCTAGGAAATTACTTAGAACCCCCAAAAATGATATATATATTTTAGCAGAGACCCTATTGAATAAAATGGTGTGTGTGGCAATTTTTCATGTTGCCTGTTATTTGCGCAGCAAATTTTCAAACCTAATTTTTTTGTATACTGTGAAAGATGATGTTACGTCGTGTAAATAGATACCTAACATGTCACACTTTTAAATTGCGTCTGCCCATGGAATGGCGGCAAACTATGGTGCTTATAATTTTCCAAAAGTGATTCTTTAAAGGCCTTTACAGGTTACCAGTTTAGAGTGGCACAGGAGCTCAGGTGCTAGAATTAATGCTCACGCTCTAACGTTTGTGACAATACCTCACATGTGTAGTGCGATCACCATTTACATATGAGTGCAGGAGTAACGTAAGCGTTCGCATTTGCGCGTAAGCACGGTGGTGCTTTAAATTTTTTTATTTTATACAATTTTTATTTTTTTTTTTTACCCATTTTTTTACATTTTTTTTATTGTACAAACTTTGTTGCTATGCAAAGGGATGAACAACATCCCTTGTGATAGCATGGGTAATGACAGGACCTCATTATGGAGAGATTTGGGGTCTATTAGACCCCAAATCTCTCTTCTGGCCCCCTGTGCAGCTGATCAGTCCGATAGGCTGCTTCTCTTGCTGCTGGTGGCCAGGTAAAGAAAGAAGCGGAACCGGAAGTGACAAATACTCGTCGCTCCCAGTTTTCAGGGTTACAGAGAGAGGGGAATGACGTCAGTTCCTCTCTCTCTGTCCCAGGCAGCATCCCTCCCTGCCTCCGCGATGGGACCGTAGAGCCCGAGAGAGGCGGTGGCGGGAGGGGGGGTGGGACCCCCTTCCGCCACCCACAGAGGTGATCGAGCCACTCAGATCACTTCTGCCTTCTACAGAACCGCCGGCTGAAAATAATGGTACTGGGAGGATGCCTGTAGGTGCAGGCATCATCCTGGTATAACCACTAAAAAACTTAGACGTATGGGTATGTCCTTGGGTAGGAAGTGGTTAAGGTAGGATAGGAGTGAGCCTAGGTTCACGCATATGCGATGCAGGAAACAGTGCGATTCTAGTGCGGGTTCCCGCATCGCATCTCCCCCACAGGCAGTTCACACTGCCTTCTTCAAACTGCTGCGGGTGTCAATACAAAGTAAATGACAACCCCAGATCATTTTGTAGATTGCAGTGCAAACTGTGGATTCGGACAAGAATCGGATCACATGGGTGTGAACACCCATGTGATCTGAATCCAGTGCAGGGGAAAAAGGTTGCTGCACCTTTTTAGTGGGAATCTAATGCGAGTTCAGCCAGACAACTGTATGACTGAATTCGCATTTGCACAGACATTGCATGTTGTCTGCACAGTAATGCAGTGTGAATCACATGCAATGTCTGATCCCAGGCTGAAGAAAGTAACTTCTCAATAATAGGAAAATATCGCAGCTCTATTTCAAGCTGCTGGCACCTTTAGAGGTTGGAAGAATTTTGAAGTGGGACCAGCTGCTAAGATAATTGGAAACCTTGCTCTTGAGGTTACTTATTTCTTTTCATTTTGAGGACTGATTACATTTAGAGCGGGTTAGATGCAGGATGGTATTCATGCCGTACTGTGGATCAGATGGACTAGTACTGTTTAGTACAACTGTCTTTTTTGTATAGATTTTATTGCTTTTCATGTAATACAAACAAGAATCAGCTCAATAAACAACATACAATAAACGATCTTCTCTGTGTTGTTTTTCAAGTGGTATATAGATGAAAATATAGTAGTACTATATACACTGTACACGAAAAAAAAAAAAAACTGACATGGAATGTATAGAAATAAATGAATGCTTGAATTTTTGTGGCTTATGTCCAATTCTGTAAGTAAGGTTATACAAAGGAGAGACCAAAGAGATTGGAAATCAACAGTTTTTCTATTCTGCCAAGGAGGGGGAACATGGGCCTTTTTAGTAAAAAAAAAAAAAAAAAAATATATATATATATATATATATATATATATATATATATATATATATATATATATATATTTATGTATATATGTTAGCATTTTTAGAGATATTTACCAAGGAGACACGTTTTTCGATAACTGTTATTAGACAGCCCTAAGGCTGTTGAAATTAAATTATATAATTTGATCCAGTTCAGTATGTCTGAACTTGTGGATAAGTCTACAATGTATGAAAAAAGTCTACAATTTCTCTGCAACAACTGAAAAACAGTTCAGAGGAGCGTAGGCCCAATTTTTATATAAGTTTTAAACTGAGTATAATACATGTGATGGAAGAGATTAAGATCTTTTTCTGTGTCTCTGATATCATTGAGCCCCTACAAGTATCTTCAGACTCTTTTTAAGCTTTCATCGAGAGTTGTAAAAGGTGATTATGCTACCTGTCTTTTACTTTCTTTAATTTTGAGTAAGAAATACCAGTAAGTACCACATAATTAGTAGAGATTTATTTGCTTCTGCCTGGTTGCTTTAAAAGTTTTTAAAGTAATTGGCAAGTCTCTCTTTTTTTTTTTTAAATAACAAATATGTTATACTTACCTGCTCTGTGTAATTGTTTTGCACACAGCAGCCAGGATCTTCCTTTTCTCGGGCCCCTCTTTGCTGCTCCTGGCCCCTCCCTCCTGTCATGTGCCCCCACAGCAAGAAGCTTGCTATGGGGCACCCGAGCTGAGCTGCAGCTCCGTGTGTCTATTTGGACACGGAGCTGCTGTTCGGCCCTGCCCCCTATCTCTTTATTGGCTAATCTACTTTAAATTGACAGCCGCGTGAGCCAATGGCGCCGTGGCTGTGTCTCAGCCAATCAGGTGGGAGAGTCCTGGATGGCCAAGGGACTTGTGCACATCTCTGGAGAGAGATGGGGCTCAGGTAAGTATTAGGGGTGCTGAGACGGCTGCTACACACAGAAGGCTTTTTATCCTAATGCATAGATGGCATTAAGAATAAAAACCTTCTGATTTTACAAGTCCTCTAAAGTACTGAAAATGAAATGGAGACATTAAACAAACCAAATTGTGCCTGTGGAGGTTGTTAAATATAATATGGTTAAATCAAAGTTAGAATTCTTCCTGGATCATTCATTGGAACAGTACAGTTGGGCCCCTTTTGCACAAGAGATCCATTTGGGTCAGGCTGTCTGTTTTTCACCCGGACCAGATCAGACCTTCGATTCTCCTCTATAGAGCATTGGATGTAAATGGACTTATATCTGTTTACAACCAGCTACCTCTGGGTCCCATCTGGTAAAAAAAAAAAACAGAAGGGGATCAGTTCCTTTCTGAATTGGAAGGCAGCCGGGTGTAAATGGACAGCCAGTCAGTTTACATCTGGCTGCCCGTAGAGCATAGTAGGCTGTGTCCATGTCTGCTTTGCATGGGTGGAGCGGGCACAGACCTGTCATCTGAGCCCGCCCATATAAAAGGAGCCTAAGTGAACTTATTTTATCTCTAAAGTAAACCAGTTGCAAACGCTAGAAACTGAGAATTTCTGGAAGCATGTTTGAACCAGGCAAAGTTATTGGAGTATCTTGTCCAGTCTTTTTTGAATATTTTCTCACTATGTAGTGAAAAATAATAAGGGAAATACTGAGCAGTGTAGTACTTCATTCTATGAGGATAGAACATCTGTAAATAATATTGTGTATAGTTTTAAAAGAAATAACAATGATGATTTCAATGGCAGTGCACCTTATCAGAGGACAGGGTTTAACCAGCCATGGATATTGACAGGCTGGGCAGCTAAATAGTAGTAATGAAAATTGAGAAATGCTAATCCTGCCATCTGTTGTCATAGGTAGAGTGTGTTTTGTGAGATTCTAGGAGTTTACCCTGCCAGAGAAAAAAAGAGGAAAATGGTCTTTCTCTTACGTCCTCTGACAGTCGCCGCCCATTCATACTTCTTCATGATTGGGTATTGGCTTTCTCCGCAGGAGCAAGCTAGGCAGTAATTTTGTTAATACAACAAACATTAAGATATAGACACACCAACAGGGGGCCGTCCCTCTGGCCTATATCCTCCAGCCAGTACCAGTTCTTTGCTGCCTAGCGTCAGGAGTAGGCTAGGTTTTCCCTGCTGGGACCTAGTGTCTCAGTTTTTTTCTTGTTTTTTTCCTGAAAAGTGTTTTTTTCTTTTAAGAATAGCTTTTTATTTTTTCTCACCTACTCTAGTTAGTCAGAATTTGGAGGACTACAAGCGTCTGTAGAACTGGGCCTCGTACTGGTTAATATAGAACCTTATGGAGTCCCAGTCTGCCATCAAGCGTCACAGGCTTTTGGTACGCCCAGGCCTCGCAACGACAGTGCCCCTAGAAGCGGGGACTTGCCTGCAAAGTTTTTCTATCTTCGCTGGGATGTCTTAACATCGAAACGCCCGGCTTTGCTAGCATCCTTCTGGCTGACGGCACCCCCACCCAGATGGGAGGTCTCCCGTGCCTGAGTGGTGCCCACGTTCGCGGTATGATGAGTACTACTACCTCTCTGTCCCTGGGAACAGGTTTTTGAGGGGGTATTAAGTGGGCCCACTCTGGGGATGGCGGTACAGGTAAAGTTTGCTTTAATATCCCCCTAATGGCCGTGGGATGGCCCCCTGTGTCTTGCGTTCCCTGTCCCTGCGGGGGCGCTCCTGCGGTGCAGACTGCCATCCGGGGGGGGGGGGTTGTGGGGGCTTTCTTCTCCCGGGGGTGCTCTGTGCAGATCCCGGTGGGGGCCAGTGTGGGCGTTTTCTGCGGCGTTTGGCGCTGTTTTGCCCGGCCACCATGTTTGGTAAGGGCTGGCTGTTTGGCCTCAGAGTGAGGGCAGCGGCCATTTTCCATCATTGCCAGCACCGATCGGGCGCCATCTTTAGTGTGGGTGGATGTCCTGTCTGGGCAGTGGCCATTTTCTAAGTGCTTTTCCTCCATTTGACTCTATCAGGCACCATTTTTTTGTGGCTCAGGGCTTGGCTGTTGAAAGCCAAGTCTTGGCTGCCATTCCTACCTTGCTAAAAGCTAGAAAAAGCTTCCTCTGGGAAGATTTATCATCGCACCTGGAGGGCATATTTTGCCTGGTGTGAGTCACAAAGTCTTCACCCCGCTTCTTTTCAGTGGCGAGGGTTTTGGCCTTCCTACAGACTAAGGTGGATCAGCGCCTGGCGCTGACCACGATCAAAGGCCAATTGTCGGCCTTGGCCATTCTTTTTCAGCACCCTTTGGTGTCTAATTCCTTGATTCGCACCTTAATTCAGGGGGTGCATCATCTGGCTCGCCTGAGGAAGGCTCCCTTTCCTCCCTGGGACCTAAATCTGGTTCTGTCCATTTTACAACGACCTCCCTTTGAGAACATCAGAGAGATCCCTCTGCCTGTGTTGTCACAGAAAGTTGCCTTTCTAGTGGTGATCACATCTGCTCGCAGAGTGTCTTGAGTTGGCGGCTCCCCCTATCTGGTTGTTCATAGGGATAAAGTGGTCCTGCAACCAAATCAGTCTTTTCTTCTTAAGGTGGTTTCAGCCTTCCACCTCAATGAGGATATTGTGTTGCCTTCGCTTTGTGCGAAGCCTAAGCATCCGAAAGAATTTTCCTTGCATTCCTTGGACTTGGTCCAGGCGATCAAGGTTTACCTTTCCGCCACGGACTCTTTCCGGAAGTCGGATTGTCTGTTTGTCCTTCCTGAAGGATCTCGGAAGGGTACAGTGGCGTCTGCGGCAACCATTTCCAAATGGATCAGACAGACGATTGTGCAGGCCTATTCGATTAAGGGTCGGGTTCCTCCCTTCCCTGTTAAAGGCGCACTCCACTAGAGCGGTTAGTGCGTCTTGGGCTTTTCGCCACCAGGCGTCGGTGGCTCAGGTGTGCAAAGCGGCGACCTGGTCGTCTGTACACACCTTTTCTAAGTTTTACAAACTTGATTTGTTGGCATCCTCGGATGCTTCTTAGGCCGCAAGGTTTTGAGTGCGGCAGTGGTTTAAAGAGACATGCTATTTTTTTAATGTCTCTTAGTCATGGGGTTTATTTCGTTTTTTTTTCCTGGGTTAGCTCCTGTTGAGCGTTACTTACCCCACTGGTTAAATTCAGTTCTTTTCTGTGACCTGGGTGCTGCATTGCCTATTTTAAGGTTGCGTCTTCCCACCCCTCACATCTACACTGCTTTGGGACGTCCCAATCGTGAAGACTGTATGAATGGGCAGCACTGTCAGAGGACGTAAGAGAAAATAGAATTTTTGTAAAATCTTACCATTAAATTATTTTCTCTGAGTCCTCTGACAGTTGCCGCCCCCGCCCCTCTCTTTGGGGTTTATGGTTTTTCATGGACTGCTTGCTACATAACTGGATTAGAGCGGTACTGGCTGGAGGATATAGGCCAGAGGGACAGCCCCCTGTTGGTGTGTCTATATGTTAATGTTTGTTGTATTAACATAATTACTGCCTAGCTTGCTCCTGTGGAGAAGGCCAATACCCAATCGTGAAGACTGTATGAATGGACAGCGACTGTCAGAGGACTGATTTTTTGCAGGGTGCATTTACTAACAAAATAATGTTGTCAGGAAAATAATTTTTAACAAATTAGTCTTGCCTATCAAGTCAGGAGGCATCCTTTCTTGTTCCAGACTGAATACTTAATTAACCTGCTGCCATCCGCGCTACAGCCTATATACGGCTGCAGCGCGGACTCGAATTTTCGGGAGGCCGTTTTTAAACGGCCTCCAGTGACACGCCCCCCCGCGCGCTCCCGCGAGCGCGCAGCGGGGAAAATCTGTGTCGGCCGTGTCCCTTGGACACGGCCGATCACAGATCGTGGTGAATGGCCAATCACAGCGGCCATTCACCACGTGATCGGGCCGTCCAATGAGCGATGATCTCATATGTAAACATATGAGATCATCTCTCATCGCCGGCGCTCCTTCCTCACACAGAGCCTGCAGTGTGAGGAAGGAGGGGGAGCCTCACAGCGCCGGGGACACACAGCGATGTAATCAGGGCACTGATCACCAGTGCCCTGATTACTAAAAGGTAAAAACATACACACAGTGCCCCCCCATCAGTGCCCACAGTGCCCGCCATCAATGCCCACAATCAGTGCCCATAGTGCTGCCAGTCAGTGCCCATCAGTGCCTGCTCATCTAGGCACTGATGAGCACTGACTGGCAGCACTATGGGCACTGAGTGTGGGTACTGATGGTGCTGCCCATCAGTGCCGCTCATCAGTGCCACCCGTCAGTGTCCAGTGCCAACCGCCAGTGCCCATCAGTGCCGCCCGTCAGTGCCGCCTCTCAGTGCCCAGCAGTGCCACCTCTCAGTGCCACCTCTCAGTGCCCAGCAGTGCCGCCTATCAGTGCCGCCTATCAGTGCTCATCAGTGCGGCATATTAGTACCTCCTCATCAGTGCCCATAAGTGCCACCTCATCAGTGCAGCCTATCAGTGCCCATCAGTGCCGCCTCATCAGCGCACATCAGTGAAGGAGAAAAACTTATTTTCAAAATTTACTCGCAGAAAATAAGAAAAACTTTTTTTTTTTTTTCAAAATTTTCTGTCTTTATTCTTTTTTTTTGTAAGAAATAAAAAACCCAGAGGTGATTACATACCACCAAAAGAAAGCTCTATTTGTGTGAAAAAAATGATAAAAATTTCATATGGGTACAGTGTAGCATGACCGCGCAATTGTCATTCAAAGTGTGACAGCGCTGAAAGCTGAAAATTGGCCTGGATGGGAAGGGTGTTTAAGTGCACAGTAGGCAAGTGGTTAAAATGGGTAATTGAATGTTCACTTCTAGGTATTCTTTAATAAGTGTGTTACACTGAAAACTACACGAAGATCTATAAATTTACCATAAAGCATTCCAATAAAAAAATGCATCAAAAATGTGTAAATGTGTGTGTGTGTGTGTATAGAAGTGACACTCTAACACAGGAGGTGTGTTACTGGCAGATCACCAGATGAAATAAAGCATAAAAAATGCAGCCACCACATCTAATGTTTGGTAAGCTGCAATATATTACATTTTTGTTTTGATCTTAATAGGGCTTTAAAGTAATCTTAAAGTCAATTAAAAAGAAAAAAAAAACAAGTTCTATTTGCCC
This sequence comes from Pelophylax lessonae, assembly GCF_965119305.1. Classification (NCBI taxonomy): domain Eukaryota; kingdom Metazoa; phylum Chordata; class Amphibia; order Anura; family Ranidae; genus Pelophylax; species Pelophylax lessonae. The sequence continues at coordinate 94,587,122 of NC_138773.1, forward strand.
GCTCTGCGTAGCAGTTTTACATAGAGCAGCCCCCATCCTCCTTTTCTCTGATCCTCCGTCGTTGTTCCTGGCCCCTCCTCCCTGCCAAGTGCCCCTAGAGCAGTGATGGCGAACCTTGGCACCCCAGATGTTTTGGGACTACATTTCCCATGATGCTCCTGTACTCTGCAGTGTAGTTGAGCATCAAAGGAAATGTAGTTCCAAAACATCTGGGGTGCCAAGGTTCGCCATCACTGCCCTAGAGTATGCAGCTTGCAATGGGTGCTCCCGAGCCTCTGCTCTGCGTGTCCATTCACACACAGCCATGGTTCGCCCCACCCTCTCTCTCTCTCCTCATTGGCTCACTGGCTGTGATTAACAGCAGCAGGAGCCAGTGGCTCCCCGGAAAGCCGAGGCTCTCGTGCACATCTCTGGAGAAAGATTGGGCTCAGAAAAGTATTAGGGGGGCTGGAGGAGCTGCTGCACACAGAAGGTTTTTTTACCTTCATGCAATGAATGGATGAATGTGATGAATGAACCCTGAGCCTTCACAACCACTTTAAGGCTATTAGCAACTATGGGAGTTGTTCTATTTAGGCAGCCTGGGGCAGAAGAATGCCTGGATTGATTTTTTTTTTTTTTTATTCTGGCCAGGTAGGTTGTGTTTGACCTTATTTGAATATTTTTTTTTAACAATGCGTTTGTGTGCAACATATGAGTATTCAGGGTAACATAAGAATTATTTTTGGATAAATCTTTGTTGTCACTTCTATACACACATTTTTGATGTAGATTTTTTATTGCAATCCTTTATATGACATTTATACATGTTCTTACTCCTTTACATGTTTCGAGGTGCATGGAGCTAAAGTTAGAAATATATAAGGGCTGTTGTGCACTTTTATCTGAAAGTAATTGACAGCCTGGAGTTTGCTTGGTGAATAAATTGAATGGAGTTACAGTCTAATCTGAAAAAAAACAAAAAAAAAACAAACGGATTTTCCCAATGGACGCAGAAGCCCGTGCAAACTTGAAGCTTTGCATGGTAAGTGACACTAACCATCATTCTTGTGTGTGTTGGTTGTAGTAGAAACCATGGAACACACTTGTCTGTATTTTCGGTTAGAGGACCATACAAAAGACTTAAAGCAGTATAAAACCCAAAATCATTTATTATATTGCAGTTTACCAATTTTTTAGATGTGATGGCTGTATTAGATTTCTTATTTAGGCTTTCTTTCCTCTGTTTCCATACAGTGATCCACTCAGTAAGTTTATTTTTCAAACAAGCTCTATTCCAGATGTATTCGTTTACAGGGATGAGACAAACCATTTAATTCTTACAGGGATGCCTTTAATGATTAACTTTTATTTAGTCATGTAAAACCTTTATCCTTGAGACAAAAACATTCCCCTTTGGGTGATCTTTGTACATTACAAGGATGTTGTCAAACTTTGTTGCAGATTCCTACCTTTTGTTATTCTGAAGAGTGTGTGCTGTGTGTATGTCTGTGCCCATGTGCAGAAGTGGGTCTAATTGGAATGATTTCATAATTATCAACCAGCTGCTGCACCTGTAAAGCTCTAATTAGGAAAGTTGCAGGATCTGCATCTCTTTAGATGTGATTTCCTATTGGGAGTATCTTACAAAAATGAAATTTTTGGTGCAGGGGATGCCTGATATCTGACTTGTATCTTAGTGCAGACTTCTGGGAATATCAGTGAGCTAATCACACAAGCAGGAAATGACATATCTGGGGGGCGTTCTGTACACATTCTGTGTACAGAACACCCCCAGGTTGCCATATTGCATTGCATTTTACAGAAACTTATAGAGCTGCAGATTTAAAAGGAAAGGTAATTTTTAATAACATTCAATTACAATATGACTTGTGTCACAAGTGTATATGCTATATATATATATATATATATATATATATATATATATATATATATTTATTTTCTGTTTTTTTCCCCACGAAAGTGGAGTTACCCTTTAACCACTTGCCGACCAGCCGCCCCAGTTATAAGGCGGCAGATACCCGCGAATCGCTGTACCTCTACGGCAATTCGCAGGAGCGATCCTGGGGGCGCACGAGTGCCCACTCGCCAGCAGGGAAGCCGATCCATGGGGCACCCGCGATCACTCCTCGTGAAGAGAAAACGGCGGTCTGCTGTTGTAAACACAGCAGACCGTTGTTCTCTCAACTATCTACGCACAGCTCCTGTGTACCTCCTATTTAGGAACACCGGTTTCTATGTTGATTTCACAAACCTATCCCCCCCCCACAGTTAGAAAACACTCCCTAGGCTCACATTTAACCCTTTGATCGCCCCTGGGTTAACCCCTTCCCTGCCAGTGTCATTTTTACAGTAAATGTGCATATTTCTAGCACTGATTACTGTAGTATGGTCATTGGTCCCCCCAAAAGTGTCAAAAATGTCAGTTAGGGGTCCGATCTGTTCGCCGCAATGTCGCTGTCCCGCTAAAAAAACGCTGATTACCGCCATTACTAGTAAAAATAAATAAAAATCACATGAATCTTTCCGCTAGTTTGTATATGTGATAACTTTTGTACAAACCAATCAAAATATGCTTATGAATTTTTTTTAACCTAAAATATGCAGCAGAATACAAATTGGCATAAAATGATTAAAAATTTGGATTTTTTAATTTTTTTATATTGGGAGAGTTATATGGCAGAAAGGGAAAAATGTTTTGTTTTCAGAATTGTCACTTTTTTTGTTTATAATGCAAAAAATAAAAATTGCAAAGGTGATCAAATACCACCAAAAGAAAGCTCTATTTGTGGGAAAAAAGGACATCAATTTTATTTGGGTGCAGCATCGCACAACTGTGCAATTGTCCGTTAAATTAACGCAGTGCCGAATCACAAAAAATGGCCTGGTCATTAAGGGGGAAAATCTTCCGGTCCTGAAGTGGTTAAAGGAAAAAACTGTTTGCTTTAACTGCTTATAATTTGTTAGCTGGAGTTTGGCTTTAGCTTGTTTGTTTATCTAAATCCTCTAATACATTTAAAAATCCCTAGCCCCCAGAATAATAATGCTGTTGTCCAAAGGTGCCCCTGTGCTCCTTTATCCAGGGGAAGACGCACAGGTGGTGTGTTACTGGCCAGATCACCAGGTGAAAAAGTATAAAAAGAAACAAATGCAGCCACCGCATCTAATGGTTGGTAATCTGCAATATATTACATTTTTGGTTTTAGGTTTAATACAGCTTTAACCAGTTCTTCTCTGTGGGTGGGCTTTAAGGCCGAGAGGCCACATGCATGCAGCCAAAATGTAAACAATTCTGTGCACAGTTGTTGGCGGGAACCGTAAAGCTCCTGATGCTTATTTGCGATTGGTAGCTTTCAGATCATGTGGCCGATTGGACACCCAATTACGGTCAGATGACCAGAATGCCTGCCTCTCGGCATTTAGAACTCATAAAGGGCTAAGAGGCTGCCCTAGGGTTAAAGTTATTAGCAGCTCAGAGAGTTTAGCTGTTTAGGCAGCCTGGGTGAGAAGAATGCCCGAATTTAAATTTTTTTTGCTCACCAGGTAGGCCATGTCTCCTGAGTTTATATGCAACATTTTCATACTTCCCTAGAATGCATTTTTAGGTCGTTTGTTTTTTTGTTTTTTTTTTGCATGGTTTAGGATGAACTAGCTTGTGCCACCAAGAATTTTGGCTTTGGACAGAAGACAGTCAAGACACCACAACTTTGAGGTTTAATGCACTGGTTTATCAGACATCAAGGAATTTCCGTTGAAAACCCTCCTGAGGTTTATTGCGCAATAATTATTTTATATTTGCTCAGCTGCTTTCAAAGCCACCACATTTTTCTGGCAACCAGAATAGCAGATTATGTAAATTGCGCAGCGGGAGCACTCTTTAATTTTTCTCAAAGAAACTGTCTGTCCCAATATGCTGTTTTGTGGAGTGGAAATTTTTTACAGGTTAATTAGAAACCACAGAATTGTGGAAGGTGACACCTGATATAAGGATGTCGGATCAAAAAGCTAAGTAACAAATCGTGTAGGATTTTTATTTTTTTTATTTTTAGAGTGTATTACAGGGTTCATACGGTCCTGGAAATCCTGGAAAAGTTTTGGAATTTTTAGATGACACTTTCCAGGCCTGGAAAGGTCATGGAAAATTAGGAAACACACTAGGTTTTGGAAAAGTCATGGAATTAAATTACTGTGGAGGATAATTATATTGCCACATACTGTATTTACATTTCGCTGTATTAGCGTCCTTCCGAGTCCGCGGTATGCGGCGCTGTCATTGGCCAGCAGCAGCCGAAGAGATGACCCAATCAGGCAGCGGGGATGGCCGGCCGCGGTTTGCCTGGAGACACTGTGACTGGTTAGCAGCAGCAGTAACAGCCGGGAGATTATCAACCAATGAGGCAGCGGAAGCGTCACTGGAGGGCTGGCCGGCCGCATGAACGTGATGATGACGCGGAAGGGGGCGGTAACCGTTTCGGTTACCGCACCCCCGCGTCATCACGTTCATGCGGCCGGCCCGCCCTCCAGTGATGCTTCAGCTGCCTCATTGGTTGATAATCTCCCGGGTGTTACTGCTGCTGCTAGCCAGTCACAGTGTTTCCAGGCAAACCGCTGCCGGCCCTCCCCGCTGCCTGATTGGGTCATCTGCTCGGCTGCTGCTGCTACTGGCAAGTGACTGACAGTAAGGGCAAACTGCGGACCCGGAAGGACACCTACCTGTACCAGTGCTATACGCTGAATGTAAAAATGCCCCCCCTCATTGCTCTTTAGCTGTCCCCCAGTGTTCTTTAGCCGCCCTCAGTGTTCTTTAGCCCCCTCTAGTGCTCTTAAGCCCCCCCGGTGCTCTTCATCTCCCCACAGTGCTTTTCATCCCCCCCCCATGCTTTCTGGCTCCCCGAGTGCTCTCCAGCTCCCTGGCTCCCCCCTCAGTGATTTCCAGTTCCCCCCAGACAGTGCTCTCCAGTCCCCCCCTCTCCCCCTGTGCTCTCCATCCCCCTGGTTTTCCAAGTTTCCCCCCCCCCGTGCATTCCAACCCCCCTGCAATGCTTTCCAAACCCCCCCTTAATTCTCTCCAGTTACCCCCCCATCCTCCCTCCCCCCGTGCCCTTCAGCTCCTCCAGTGCTCTCTGCTTCCCCTGTGCTCTTCTATCATGTCTGCAGTCTCTGACCTTCTCTTGTATCCTGTCCGCAGCCTCGGACTACCTCCTGTATCATGTCCGCAGCCTCTGACTACCTCCTGTATCATGTCCGCAGCCTCTGACTACCTCCTGTATCATGTCCGCAGCCTCTTACCACCTCCTGTATCATGTCTGCAGTCTCTGACCTTCTCTTGTATCATGTCTGCAGCCTCTGACTTTGTCCTGTATCATGTCCGCAGCCTCTGACCTTCTCCTGTATCGTGTCCACTAAATGTACAGTGTGTGTCGTAAAACTTTGACATTTCGAACATGGGAGAGGCAGCACTGTCTAGCCACACTAAAGGTGCAAAGCACCAGTCTGCAGCTGCGTGCTTGACAGCTTCCAATCCGATCGCTGGCTTTTTCACCTGTGCGCCTGAAGTGACACCGGCTCCCAGCTGCGGCAACGGTGCTTCCATCTCATCCACTGTAAAACAGGGGACCATTTTGAGTCACGCTGTATCCAGAAACGAAACCCTAACTGCAGAGGTACTACTGTACACTACAAAGATTGTCATTTATTTTAGTAAAAATATGCTGGGTGTGACATGGATTTTCTTCTTATTTAACATGTATACATAGACATTTCATGAAACATTAGGTCATGAATATTTACGTGAAGTCATGGAAAAATCATGGAAAAGTCATGAAATTTTATTGGTGAAAATGTGTATGAACCCTGGTATTATTTAAAAGAGAAAAGACACAGTTGTTTCCCCCTTTGTAATGGGACTTTAAAGGCATACAAGAATGATAAATGTTTTCATTAAAAACCAAAGTTAATTAGTTTCAAAAAGTAGTATACTTAATACATAAAAAAAGTATGAAAAAAGTAGTACATTCAATATAAAATTAGGTACATATTACCTCACCAAATTCTACACATAGCATCTAACTGATGTCTATGAACAGGTTCTTTTGCATAAACCAATGCTGACGCGTTTCGGAGTAATTTAACTCCTCCTTCAGGGATACAGTTGCAAATAGCATAAATGTGGTCTACAAAATAAAAAAATCATATTGGCAAAAATCATCAATCTATATGCAATACGACTTCCAAGGTAATAAGGGGTCACATGCATAACTCTGGCCTATGTGGCTACTGGAGAAAAAGTATACACAGTAAATATGTTGTTTTTTTTTTTTAATTTATACCATAACCTAAATACAAAAAGGGAGGGCTTTCAAGTATGCTAGACCACGTACTTTGGATAAATGATAATAAATACTACACTGGACTTTTTCTAGGTAAAACACAGGCAGATGGAGAGAAGATGGCAGTTTTAGAGTACTAAGGGACCCCGGGTGGATTTAGGCTGGAAACCCTCTAAATTCTTATTAGATAAGGTTCTTAATTAAAGGTAAGGAGGGTGGTAGGTCCCTATGACAAAGTGTAGCCTCCACTTCATATAAAGCTGTCTGAATAGATGAATTGGTATAGTAATTAAAAAGGCCACTCTCTAACACCAAGTGTACATGGCATATCCACCTGTTGGCAAAATTTGATGAGCATCATACCTAATTAGTTCTGCTCTCCATGTCTGCATCCAAGCCCCGTGAGTAAGGAAATGGTCACAATTTCGCTAGACCTGCACCTTTATGTGGTCAATTGGGGTATGAATCCCAGGTGTTGTTGGCGTGTCCAACTTCTCTGTTGCCATATCGTTGGCCACCAAGAGATCGGTGGCGCCCCGCCCCCATGACATCCATGATGATGCGGGCGGAGCGACTTCCCAAAATCTTTTGTGCAAAACTACAAATCGAATTCTAGTAACTATTGTTCCTCACAGAATAAATCCCTCTAAAATGGCCTATATATATATATATATATATATATATATTCTTGAAGTATGACCAAAGCTTTTTTTGGCTGTACTTCTCCTAATGGTCACATGAATACATTTTGCTTTCCTGTGACCCAGAATCAGCTGATACAGGGCCATGGCCCACTATTGGCTGACGGGGGGGGGGGGGGGGGAGCCATGCCAGGCTCTGGAAAAAAACTAAAAATATTTTTGCGGTCTACTTGGCTTTCTGATTGACAGCTAGCTCCACCTTTCTCCTGAAAGTCACTGCTCTCTGGAGATTGAACAGATGATCTTGTTTAAGGCACCTGGGCTCCTATACTATCTGGTGAGGAGTTTAAAATTCCTCTCCTGAGTGTGGCTGGCAAAGAGCGTTTTAAAAGTTAAGTGAAGGGTACTGTAAAAGGGGAGTTTGGAAAGGCAAGTGAGAGCAAGACGATAACCACTTCTGGACCGGAATGCTTTTCCCCCCTTAATGACTGGGCCATTTTTTGCGATATGGCACTGCTTTAATTTACTTTAACTGACAATTTGCACACTCATGCGACGCTGTACCTAAATAAAATTGATGTCTCTTTTTTTCTCACAAATAGGGCTTTCATTTGGTGGTATTTGACAACTTCTGCGGCTTTTTTTTTTTTTGCGATCTAAACAAAAATAATTCTGGGAAAAAAAAAAAACTTTACTTTCTGCTTAAAAAAAAAAAAGCCAATAAAAATATCAAATGTTTTCATAATTTTAGGCCAATATGTATTTTGCCACATATTTTTGTTAAAAAAATTACCCATTAAGTGTATATTGATTGGTTTGCGCAAAAGTTATCGCGTCTACAAACTAGGGGATAGATTTATGGCATTTTTATTCATTTTATTTTTTTTTTGTGCTAGTAATGGCGAAGATCATCGATTTTTAGCGGGATTGTGAAATTTGCTGCTGACAGATCGGACACCTAATTGACACTTTTGAGGGGACCAGTGACATTACTACAGTAATCAGTGCTAAAAATATGCACGGTTTCTGTACTAATGATACTTGGGGAAGGGGTTAACACAAGGGGAGATCAAAGGGTTAAGTGTGTCCCTAGGGGATGCTTTCTAACTGTGTGGGGGTTGTACTCAGTAGATGAATGTTCCTGAATAGCTGGAACACAAGATCCCTGTGTTTATCTGTGACAGAATGGCGACCTGCCTTGTTTACATAGGCAGACCGCCTTTCTGTCTCTCTGGGGAGTGATCGCAGGTGGCCGTCGGACATCGCTTTTGCCGAACCTACTAATTGGCTCCCCCTCTGGCGTGTCGTTTTGTGCAAAAGAGCCGACCTGCCACAGTATAGGTGCGGCTGCTGGTCGGCAAGTGGTTTTACTGCATAACTGTGTGGTATGGTCCCGTCTCAGTAAGAGTGAAAGTGCCTAAAGCGTAACTCCACTTTTGTTGAGAAAAAAACATTACCCTCTGAGTGATCTATGTTCATTACACAGATTTTAATAAGAACAAAATTCAGCACTTAGAGTTAAATAAAAATAAACATCAGATGGCTGAAAGAGTCCCAAAGTGGTCCAACCAAAGTCTTCCACCCCGGTTTAACACTCAAATGAAAATGTGAATACGATCCTCCACTGTCACCTATAGACACACTAAGTCTTACCGCAAAGTGTAGACCATTTTTTTCACAATGGTTAATGGCACTGTGAGTGATTCAAGAGGATCACACAGCCTCTACTCCGGATAGAGCTTATATTCCAACTGCTCATTGGCATCCAAAATAGTGTATAGTAATGTCATGGTGTAGTATATTGGATTGAATTTATTTAAAAAATGGATGATGTTATATAGTTAATTAGATGGAAACTGCATATAGGGAAATTTTTTTAATTTAATTTTTAGTTTTTTGGAAATGATGTGAGTTTTGATACGAACATTTCCAGCGTCAGAAAATGTGTGCATTTTGTTACTGCAGTCTTAAAAGAAACCTTCCACAATCCATCTGCCATTAAACATGTAAAGGTGCAAAAAGTTGAGCTTAACCTCAAGATGAACACCGGGCAACCCCCTCATTTAGTACCACTGTCCTGTCAGCCATCGCGCCATCAGTTCCCTTAGCATCTGAAAATCAAACAAGCATCCTCTCCTATTGCATAGACTACAGGGGGTTCTATATGTATTTCTGAGTGCTGAAGCATTGCCAGCATAACATTTTGCCTACAGTCCACCTAGGATAATACCCAGGAAAGGAAGGAGGACCAATGAAACCTAACCCACAGATGACGCAGTAGTTGAGCAATCATGCCCCACGTGATGGAAGTACAAAAGATGAACAGCAGAGAAAACGAATAGACTCCTGGGGGGGGGGGGGTGTCAACAACAAGAGGGATAGTGCCTAGGAGCACACCTCATGTGCCCCCAACAGAAGGATAAATGGAAAAAAAAGTATTATTTATCCATGATTAAAACATAAAGATATATGTCCATAATTCTAAAATGCATCACTTAAAGAGATGTTTCAAAGATCCTTAACATATTGATATTGTTAATGAAATGTAGTTGCTCTTTTAATGTATGGTGAATCCTCTACATGTTCCGCTTCTTCAGGAGGAATTTAAATACAATTCATTTAAGAGGAACAGGCAAAATAAGTGCAGCAAGGATAAGGGGTGCCAAAGGCACTCTCCTACGGGGGGCAATGAGCCGACACAAGTAACCAGGTACTGAGAAAGACCTGGGTAAAAATAACCTCAACCTGAGAGGAAAAGAGGGGGTGTTCAGGCCACCTCGCTGGACAGACACTCAGTAAAGAGCAATAGAAAGAGACAGCTTATTAGGGTAATGGTGCAAAGATTAGCGCTATAAGACGGCCCCCCACCCTGTGGAGAAATACTTGGACCTTTTAAAGGAAATTTTTCCAGCCACTACCAGTTTGACAATATAGTTCAACCCAATAGTGCTAACTTCTGCACCATTACCCTAAAAAGGGGTCTCCTTCTATCGCTCTCCACTGAGTGGCTGTCCAGTGAGGTGTTTAATTCCTCCTGAAGAAACTGTTCTTGAAATAGTAGGGAGTGGGTTTGTTAATATTAAGTGACATTAAATGGTTTTTGGAGGCTGTTAAGACTATTGAAGTTCATATTACAGATGCCAAGTATAGCAAAATGGTCAATCTATGCCCTGTTCCTCACCCATAAGGAGTCTTTAGAGATTCATGTTTAGTTTTTAATGGACTTGCCCTATATCTTTGCAATAATTTTATTTTATAGTTAAATCCAACTTAATAAATATTGTATTTAAAAAAAATAATGCATTTTGTTGCAAACATAGCATAAATATGTCTGGAATAAGTGAGAATCCTCATGAGATGCTCTATGGCTAATTGTCAATAATGACATATAGATTGTGGTTTGGATGTCAATAATTAATCCCAATGGGGCAGGCTTCATCTTCAAAAAAATCAATCCTCTGAAACAAGCAGTGGGATAATTAACGTATGTTATAGTAAGTAATGGAAGTGTGAGGTTTTAATCCGCTTAAATAAATCTTCCTCTTTCTGTTCCTGAAGAATTTGGAATAGTGTGGGATACATCTTTTCTCTTGCACAGACATGACTATTCCGTGGATCTTAGAAGAGTAGAGTGGTAATATATGGCTAAATAATATTACTATAAAGTGGATCCGTGTATCCACCATGTATAAATCAGATCGCAGTGTCAAATAGCAGATAAAATATGGAGAGTGATTATACTTTTTACAGTGAACTTGTGCTTTGACAATGCAGGGCAATACAACAGGGTAACATGAATTCCCCCCACCCCCGGGAGCACATACTCAGATTTCCTTCACCCCATTCCTTTCCACTTATGGGATCAGGAGAAGCCACACTATGAGTCATTAGGTAGGCTAGACAATTGAGTCTCCCCATGTGCCAGAGCAGGTGTATAGTTATTTGCACCTTGCTGTCACATTGTGTTAGTAACAAACACATCCATACCCAGAAGTACAAAGTGTTTTCTGTGCTCCCTGCAGCTCAGCAGAGCACTGTGGGAGCAAAGGTGTTTTGCCTTGCAGGTACTCCTATTTGCTGTATGTTAATGTTTCCATAATGCTTAGTGATCAGCTGTGGAAGATGATTTTGCTGCTTTGTATTTAGAAATAAGCTTCACTGAGTCAGTTCTTGTCAATGTTTTGTGCTAGACTTTGGATAGTTATTCTAAATGACTCCCAAAGTGAAATTTCCATTGCACTTAAAAATGGTTGTAAACCCTTATATTTACCCAGTGAAGTAAGTAGATCAGGTAATACACAGAGATTAAACAAAACCTCCTACATAAGTTGTACCTGTTTATCTGCAGCCCCCTCTCCTCTATAACAACAGCTTCAGAAGGCAGGGGGCAGAGGTCTCACACTTCACAACACAGAGAGGGAGCTGAGTGACATCTGAGACTTGAGTAGAGGCAATGGACACACCCCATCTACAGTGTCTGATAGAGAAACATGCACAGCTAAAGCTATCAATCACCAACTGTGTGCTGAAGGGGAGGCGGGGCAACTCCCAGGGATGTCCAGGTAAATGATCAAAACTCACTCCTGCAGATAGCAGAGGGTGTCTTGTCCTTGCGGCAGATTCTCCCAGATTGCAATATAGTTGTAAATTATTAACTTTACCTAAGTCAAAAATAAGGTAAATACAGAGGAGGGCAGAGGTGGGATTAAAGAAAAGTGTCTGAAACAAATGATGTCTCAACTGAAGTACAGCCAACCAGCTTTATATTTTCATATTCTAAGCCGTGTGTAAAAAATAAAATAAAAGATAGAAGTCGATTTTTTGCTATTGGCAACTGTACCAGTTGAGCTAGAATTTGTCTCTGACACATTTATTAATTCCTTCCAGTCCTTTTGTAAGCTTAAATTTACCCTGACACATAGTTGAAGTTATTGGGGGCATATCCAGTAGGCCAATAAATGTGTACAGTTCATTACCCCATGATAATTAAGCAAAACTCATCTTTCATAGATCTGTTGGCAGTAAATTGATAATTGACTGCTTTGTGTTACTGTAAGATGCCATGCATACAAGAGTTAAATATTGCAGAGAATAAGGTTAAAAACATATTTTCTCTTAGGCTGGGTTTTCACTGGATTGTGGAGCAGCTCGCAGCAGGAGGTCTGGTGCCTCCCGTTCACCGTTTCAGGTCCGAATTTTGTCTGAATTTTTGGCTGAATTCATACCTGAAATGGACCAGAAGATGCACACTAATTTCCTGAAAAGTGCTCCGCAGCTGTCCTGAAGCTGTGTGAATCGGCTTCATTGAGAGTTGGTCACAGTCTCCTGACATGGCAATTAGATCCTGGGAAACCCGCATCCAATTCGCACCAGTGTGAACCCAGCCTTAGTCATTAAAGTTTTAGGCTTGTTTCACATGGGCTTCAGCTTGTATAAGAGCAGTCTAAACAGCAAGCTTTGTTTTTAACAAGCTTTTAAAGCAGAGTTCAACCCAAAAGTGGAACTTCCGCTTTAAATAATGCTGACCCCTAACGTGCCTCATTTGGCATGTAATTTGTTTGGGGGGGGAGCAGGTACCCAGATTTGACAGGTACCCACTCCCACTCCCGCTCAGGCCACCTAGTCGGCTCCAGTGGAAGTTCTCCTCTCCCCCTCCCTGCAATCTTCTAGGATACGTCACAGGTCCCTGAAGATTGCGTGGCCTTCACAACGCACAGCACGACTCGGGCGTGTACAGTGCGCACTCAGCTGTGAAGCCCCAAGCTGTGACAGCCAGGTGCCCACACCAGAGATGCTGGCGCTGCCGAGAGGAGAGGGAGAGGATCAAGGCTTCCGGCGCCCGCATCGCTGGATCTTGAGACAGGTGAGTGTGTGTTTATTTAAAGTCAGCAGCTACGCTTTTGGTAGCTACTGACTTTAAACAAACACAAAAATTAGTGGAACCCTGCTTTAAAGTACTATTCAACTCCATTTTGTAAATGCAGCAAACAGATCCTAATGACAGTATTAATTGCCAGTTTAAGCAAGTTGCCAGCAGGCTTCAGCAGTTCTTTAAGCTGGTTGAAAGCCGTCTGCTAGCAGCTTCCTTTAAGTGGAAGTCAACACTCCCATTAGGATCATTGTTCAACATTTACAAATTGGAGTTGATTGGAACTTTTAAAAGCTTCAACAAAGCTTACTGAAAGCTCTGCAAATGCTTTTTCAAGGTTTGCTGTTACACTGCTCTTGTACAAGCTGAAGCCCATGTGAAACAGGCCTTAGTGTGTTTTTAAATATGATCTGTAAAACATGTCCTGTTCAAGTTCTATCCCCTCCTAGTTTGCATTCTACAAAGGCACTGGATTGCATTTCAGGTAACCATGGAATATAACATTTTATTGTCCTCCTTTGGCCAGTAGATGGCAAGTGTGAGTTTGGTACTTGAGGGTTTTGAGAATAATTACTTGAATAGCAGAATCTTGGTTTTACACATTTAGCTGAATGATTTAGGTAACTGTCACATAGAAAGATGACATAAATGTGTGTTTGTAAAGGGGAGGAGGGTTACCTGCTGGAGAGAGAGGTGCCTGAACTCCCTAAAAGGATAAAGTATAAGTTAAAGTGCAGGCTTTATGCTTCTCTCCAGTTTTCACAGAGATTTTCACATTTCCTCCCAGCTACTTAGAATTCCCTTTAGCAGTTACTGCCTATTTTGCAACATTTAAATCTATTAAGATACACAGACTCGCCTGAGGTACAGACGGGGTCCAAGCACTAAACAGTCTTTACCAGAGCTTCTGATGGTGGATGTGTGCTAGGGCTAGTTCTTGGTCCTCAGGATTGCCCCACCAGGAGGTGAGCAAGCCGGGGTCCAGTGACAGATGTAGCAGGTAGGAATCAAGCAGAAGTGTAAACAGTAAACAAGCCAACGGTTAGTAACAATTGGTTGCAGGTTGAAATCAAGTGGAAGTGCAGTTGAGGAACAAGCTAAGGGTCTGTAACAAATGGCAGTGAAGATAAGAACAGCTGCAGGTATGCAAGGAGTAAGATATTGGCTGGAGAGAGCACAATAATCTAGAAAGAAGGAAATGCAGAGACATGGCTTAAATCAGGAAGTTCTAGGTTCACCAGAAACAAGATGCAAAGCAAGATTGTCCAGTGGATCAGACAGGGAGCTGTCCAGCATTTCAGGTAGCACCAGACACTAGAGAGGTCCCAGGTTCAGATCTGGACCCTGACAGTTATGCTTTAACCACTTGTCACCAAATTGTGTACCTGGTACATCATTTGACTTCAAGTGGTTGTACCGGGATGATGCCTTATCATCCCTTGGGTCTCCCCCCCAGGATGATGCATGATTATTCCTTGGGTCCCCCCCCCCCCCCCCCGGGACACGTTGACAACTTCTGAGGGGAAACCTGTCGGGTGGAGACAGCCACGACGTCAGCACGCACGGACCGCACTGCAGGCGGCCGTGCCACCACGAGAATCAGTGCCTTTATCTCTACCAGTTTTTGTACGTGTATCTCTTTTTAAAAAAACATAATTTTTTGTGATAATGTCTATAATCAGTCCTCCTTTATTCCATATATCCATTTGTGTTCCCGGAGACGGAGTCGGTTCCCATCATCAGGGATCGATTCCCTAGCATGCCTATTGACCCTACTGGGTCTGACAGTGGTGATGCATGCAGCACTTTGAAGGATAAGGACCCAAGCACCATTGAAATCTTTAAAATCACATTATCTGGACTGTGTGGGATTACAGATACTGTTTGGCATTTATTTGGAACTTTTTTTTCGATTGTAGCTTTGTGTATTTATTTATGTTTGCACTTTGGTTGTATGGTGTTGGTACACAATATCTGATGTTCATTTTGGTTTTAGTGCACATGATTTTATGAATTTACGCACTATACACCTATATACATTTTTCCTTTGTGATATTTATTTTTATGACAGCGCACTTCATACATATATATATATATATATATATATATATATATATATATATATATATACACACAGTGCCTTGCGAAAGTATTCGGCCCCCTTGAACTTTGCGACCTTTTGCTACATTTCAGGCTTCAAACATAAAGATGTAAAACTGTAATTTTTTTGTCAAGAATTAACAAGTGGGACACAATCATGAAGTGGAACAAAATTTATTGGATATTTCAAACTTTGTTAACAAATAGAAAACTGAAAAATTGGGCGTGCAAAATGATTCAGCCCCTTTACTTTCAGTGCAGCAAACTCTCTCCAGAAGTTCAGTGAGGATCTCTGAATGATCCAATGTTGACCTAAATGACTAATGATGATAGAATCCACCTGTGTGTAATCAAGTCTACGTATAAATGCACCTGCACTGTGATAGTCTCAGAGGTCCGTTTAAAGCACAGAGAGCATCATGAAGAACAAGGAACACACCAGGCAGGTACGAGATACTGTTGTGGAGAAGTTTAAAGCTGGATTTGGATACAAAAAGATTTCCCAAGCTTTAAACATCCCAAGGAGCACTGTGCAAGCAATAATATTGAAATGGAAGGAGTATCAGACCACTGCAAATCTACGAAGACCTGGCTGTCCCTCTAAACTTTCAGCTCATACAAGGAGAAGACTGATCAGAGATGCAGCCAAGAGGCCCATGATCACTCTGGATGAACTGCAGAGATCTACAGCTGAGGTGGGAGACTCTGTCCATAGGACAACAATCAGTCGTATACTGTACAAATCTGGCCTTTATGGAAGAGTGGCAAGAAGAAAGCCATTTCTTAAAGATATCCAGAAAAAGTGTTGTTTAAAGTTTGCCACAAGCCACCTGGGAGACACACCAAACATGTGGAAGAAGGTGCTCTGGTCAGATGAAGCCAAAATCTAACTTTTTGGCAACAATGCAAAACGTTATGTTTGGCGTAAAAGCAACACAGCTCATCACCCTGAACACACCATCCCCACTGTCAAACATGGTGGTGGCAGCATCATGGTTTGGGCCTGCTTTTCTTCAGCAGGGACAGGGAAGATGGTTAAAATTGATGGGAAGATGGATGGAGCCAAATACAGGACCATTCTGGAAGAAAACCTGATGGAGTCTGCAGAAGACCTGAGACTGGGACGGAGAATTGTCTTCCAACAAGACAATGATCCAAAACATAAAGCAAAATCTACAATGGAATGGCTCACAAATAAACATATCCAGGTGTTAGAATGGCCAAGTCAAAGTCCAGACCTCAATCCAATCGAGAATCTGTGGAAAGAACTGAAAACTGCTGTTCACAAACGCTCTCCATCCAACCTCACTGAGCTCGAGCTGTTTTGCAAGGAGGAATGGGCAAAAATTTCAGTCTCTCGATGTGCAAAACTGATAGAGACATACCCCATGCAACTTACAGCTGTAATCGCAGCAAAAGGTGGCGCTACAAAGTATTAACTTAAGGCGGCTGAATAATTTTGCACGCCCAATTTTTCATTTTTTATTTGTTAAAAAAGTTTGAAATATCCAATAAATTTCGTTCCACTTCATGATTTTGTCCCACTTGTTGATTCTTCACAAAAAATTACAGTTTTATATCTTTATGTTTGAAGCCTGAAATGTGGCAAAAGGTCAAAAAGTTCAAGGGGGCCGAATACTTTCGCAAGGCACTGTGTGTATATATATATATATATGTGTGTGTGTGTGTGTGTGTGTGTCATATATATATATATAATTCTACCAATAGACCTCCTCTGTAGCTTTAAAGTGATAACTTGTAAAGGCTTTTAAATCATCGCTTATGGATAGTAAAATTTACGTCGTTTGTTGCAGCTGCACCAAAAATCATGACATGTATGGTATCTTTTTACTCGGCATCGCACCATCTTTTATATTTTACAAAAAAATTGGGTTATGTATCGTGTATTTTTTTTGCATTAAAATTTTAAAAAGGTGTATTTTTTCCCATAACTTGCATTTGAAAAAACACTGTGCAAATACCGTGTCACAAAAAAAATTGCAAAACCTACCAATTTATTTTCTAAGGCCTCTGATTTTAAAAATATAACGTGTTTGGGGCTTTTAAGTAATTTTCCAGCAAAAAAAACAAACTGTTACATCTGAGCCAAAAGTGCCAGAAAAAGCCTGTTCTTCAAGTAGAAGCTGTTAGGGTGCTGGTGGTAACCTGGCGACAGAGATAGGCCCCGATGTCCGCTAGAGGGCGGAGCTTGGACGGAACCCCCCAAGGTAAGTGACACAGGCTAGCCTGAGGTGCGGAGTCTAAGTATCCACCGGTTTTCGCCAGAGCCTCCAGTGGTGAGGATGGAGTTCGCTGCGTGTGGATACCAGGTCGCGGTCCTCAGGGTCGCCCCACCAGGGGTGAACCGATCAAGGTCCGAAGGCGGGTAAACAGACAAGGGAGATCCGAGAGAATGGTCAAACAAGCCGGGTTCAGGACGGGCAGCAGACGAGCGGAGTCAGGAACAAGCCAAAAGGTCAACAGGAAATCAGCAGCAAACAGGTCACAGGTTCAGGAACAACGGCAGGAGCTGAAGACAAGACAGCACTGAACCTGTGTGCTGATCCAGCTTAAATAGAGCTCTTTCTAGATGAGAGGGGTGGAGCCGGAATAGCCTGTGAGTCTTAACTCATCCACTGCCAGAGCCTTCCTGACAGGTTCCTAACATTGCCCCCCCCCCTTAAGGGCAACCTCCGGGTGCCCAACAAGCTCCTTTTTTGTGGATGAGCACGAAAAAATGCTTGGATTAGGTCCGCAGCATGAACGTTCTGTTCAGGCTCCCAGGAGTTCTCTTCCGGACCATAACCCTTCCATTTGATGAGAAACTGTAGTTGGTTGCCTCTCTTTCGACAGTCCACCACAGCCTCAACCTCATACTCCACATCTCCATCCACGAACACAGGTTCTGGGGTACCTGAACTTCTACCAGGGAAGTTATCGGGGATCACGGGCTTCAGTAAGGAAACATGAAATATGGGATGGATCCGAAGGGTATCGGGTAGGGAATAGTTCATAGGACACATCATTGAGTTTCCTTTTAACTGGAAATGGACCAATAAATCTGGGAGCCAGTTTCTTCGACGGACAGGCTAGGCGGAGATTAGCCGTGGAAAGCCAGACCCGATCGTCAGGTTGAAGAATCAACTCTCCCTTCTTTCTCTTGTCAAAGATCCTTTTGGACGCAGTTTGGGCCTTGGCTAAGGTCTCCCGCAGAAGGTTATTATTCCGGGAAAAGAAGTTGACAGTGTCTTGGACTGCAGGAACTCCGGATTCACATGGAATATCTGGTAAGAAGGAGGGATGAAATCCATAATTAGCGAAGAAGGGAGATTGGCCAGTAACAGAGTGCTTGGAATTGTTGTAGGAGAATTCTGCAAATGGTAACAGGGCTACCCAGTCGTCCTGGACAAAGGTGGTAAAGCACCGCAGGTACTGCTCCAGGGTTTGGTTTGTCCTCTCAGTTTGTCCGTTGGTCTGTGGGTGGTAGGCTGAGGACATAGACAGCTCGATCTTTAACAGTTTACATAAAGCCTTCCAGAAGCGGGACGTAAATTGTACCCCTCTGTCAGAGATGATGTTCCTGGGAATCCCATGGAGTCTTATGATCTCCCTAATGAAGATCTCTGCAGTTTCCCTTGCAGTGGGAGTACCCTTGAGGGGCAAAAAATGGACCATTTTAGAGAGTCGATCTACCACCACAAAAATGGCAGAGCACCCTGCAGAAGGTGGAAGTTCCACGATAAAATCCATGGCAATTGTTTGCCAGGGCCGATCAGGGATGGGAAGAGGTCTGAGAAGGCCCCATGCCTTACTTCTGGCGGTTTTACACCGGGAACAGGTGGTACAGGAGAGTACATAACTCCTGCAGCTCTCTTCCATGTCAGGCCACCAAAAAGAACGCTGCAGGAGGTCAAGGGTCCTATGGACGCCAAAATGACCGGCCAGAGGGTGATCATGACAGGCAGCCAGAATTGCTGTTCTGACCTCTTCCGGGACGAAGATCTTGTCTTTAACCCATAACAAGCCATTTTTGTGCACCAGGGGTATTCCAGGTGGACCAGGAATGTGGGCAGAGGCTTGCTCAAGACGGGTCTTCAGATTTGTGAATAAAAGTAGGAAGTTCTTTTCGGATAGGATGGTGTCAGGTACTGAAGTTTCCTTCGGGCTATCAAACATCCGGGACAGGGCATCCGGTTTAACATTTTTAGACCCAGGCCGATAGGTGATATGGAATGAAAACCTTGAAAAAAAAAGTGCCCACCGTGCCTGACGGGGTCTCAAACGTTTTGCGGATCTCAGATACTCAAGGTTTTTGTGATCCGTAAAAATAAGAATCGGGTGTACAGCCCCCTCAAGCAAATACCGCCACTCTTCAAGTGCGGCTTTGATCGCCAGAAGTTCCCGGTCCCCAACATCATAATTCCTCTCTGCAGAGGAGAGTTTCCAGGAAAAGAAGGCTATTGGGTGTATCAAGTCCTTGGTTCCCTGTCTTTGGGAGAGGACTGCCCCAACAGCAACTTCAGAAGCGTCAACCTCGAGGAGGTAGGGTAAGGTGGGATCCGGGTGACTCAACACAGGGGCTGACGTGAAGAGCTTCTTAAGGACCAAGAAGGCGGACTGGGCTTCGGGGGTCCATTGAAAGCGAACACTCTTCTTGGTGAGCTGAGTAATGGGAGTGATGATATGAGAGAAACCCTTAATGAACTTTCTATAGAAGTTGGCGAAGCCAACGAATCGCTGCACTCCCTTTTTGTCAGATGGAGGTGGCCAATCCAGGATGGCAGAGACTTTCTGGGGATCCATCTCTATACCCTCTGTAGAAATTATTAACCCCAGAAACGGGATGCTGCTCCGCTCGAATTCACACTTCTCGGCCTTAACATAGAGACCATGCTGACGGAGGCGGCCGAGGACATTTCGAACATGTTCGCGATGTTGCTCCAGGGATGTAGAGAAGATTAGGATGTCATCTAGGTAAACTATGACAAAGATATCCAGCCAATCCCGGAAAATATCATTCACAAAGTGTTGGAACGTAGCTGGGGCGTTGCAGAGGCCAAAAGGCATCACAAGATATTCGAAATGCCCAAACCTGGTACGAAAAGCTGTCTTCCACTCATCGCCTTCTCTAATACGGACTAAGTTGTAGGCCCCGCGGAGATCCAACTTAGTGAACAGGACAGCAGATCTGAGCCGCTGAAAGAGCTCGGGAACCAGAGGGAGAGGGTAGCGGTTCTTAATGGTAACTTTATTCAAGTCTCGGTAATCGATACAAGGTCGAAGGGAGTGATCCTTCTTTTCTACAAAAAAGATACCTGCCCCTGCCGGAGAGGTGGAAGGACGGATAAACCCCTTCTTCAGACTTTCGTCCACATAGTCCTTTAAAACGTCCAGCTCACGTTCAGATAGTGGGTAAATTCGGCCAAATGGGATCTCGGCTCCCGGGAGCAAGTCGATGGGGCAATCATATGAACGGTGAGGAGGTAAGGTCTCAGCTCCCCGCTTACTGAAAACATCCAGGAAGTCGTGATATGCCTTGGGTACAACAGAACATAAATCAGGCTCAGATTCGAGACAGAACAGAGTTTGGGGGGACTTGGATGGAGCGGGTAGACAGGAGTTCCTGCAGTAAGGAGACGGGAACTGGATGGCTCCTGTGATCCAGTTGATTTGCGGGTTGTGTGCCTGCAACCATGGCAATCCCAGGATAATGGGAAATAAGGGAGATGCGATGACATCCAAACGTATCAATTCCTTATGGCCAGATGGAGAGACCATTGGAAGAGGAAGGGTTTCTTGGGTCACGGGTCCAGACTTGATGTGGGAGCCATCGGCCAGGAAGATAGTGAGGTCCTGGGTCTTGGTCTGGAGAGGTATGCCTTGCTGCCCAGCAAAGGAACGGTCAATGAAACAACTGCAGGCTCCCGAGTCAATGATTGCTGTAACCTGGACGCGTCCTTCTGGGAGTTGCAAAGACACAGGAAAACCTAAGTGGGAGGTGGAGGTAACTGATGCCACACAACTGGAGGGCGAGACTGGCAAAGACTTATGGTGTTTTGCTGCGCAAGAGCGCACATAATGGCCAGCTTCTCCGCAATACAGGCAAAGATTACCCAGCTGGCGGCAACGTCTCTCCTCCGGAGACAAGACAGGCCGCATGACCCCAAGTTGCGTGGGTTCAGGGGCATCAGGCATGGCTCCGGCGGGAGCAGGGCTGGGAGAGACTGCCCCAGCAGAAGGGAAGTGTACAGGAGGTGCTACTCGTGGCAACATCCAGGCTGGCCGAAACTGCTGCGTTGATCGTTCCGCCCGGCGTTCTCGGAGCCGACGGTCGATTTGAATGGCCTGGGAGATCAAATTTTCTAGTGCGTCGGGGATGCCCACCTGGGCCAATTCGTCCTTCAGTGCTTCGGACAAGCCTAGACGGAACTGGTACCGGAGTGCAGCCTCGTTCCAGGAAGTGTCGGAACTCAGGCGACGGAAGTCCGTGACATAGTCTTCTACGGGTCTGCGCCCCTGCTGGAGAACGTGTAGCGCAGCTTCTGCGGTGGAAGATCGCTGTGGATCGTCATAGAGTTGGGCCATAGCCTCAAAAAATGACAATAGAGAGTTCAAATGGGGGCTACCCTCTTCAAGGAGCCGATGGGCCCAGGACTGGGGTCCGCATAGTAGCAATGAAATAACAAACCCCACCTTGGTGGCCTCCAGGGAGAAGGTCCGGGGTTGCAAGGAGAAGTAGAGCTGGCAGGCATTGCGAAACGCTCGGAATTTACCCCGATCTCCGGAATATTTTTCAGGGGTAGGGACCCGAGGTTCCGGTGGCAGCATCACTACTGTGGGGCTGGAGGCCGGTGCTGCGGTTGCGGCAGCGGAGGAGGGAGCAGATGGCGCAGTGGAATCTGCCGTGAGGGTTACAGAGCGTAATCGTCCCTCTAACTGTGTATAGCCATCCTGAAGCGTCCTCACGGCTTGAGACAGGGCTGCTAGGTGTTGGCCGATCTCCTCTAACGGTGAAGCCTCTCTTGCAGGTTCCGACATGGCTGTCTTGTACTGTTAGGGTGCTGGTGGTAACCTGGCGACAGAGATAGGCCCCGATGTCCGCTAGAGGGCGGAGCTTGGACGGAACCCCCCGAGGTAAGTGACACAGGCTAGCCTGAGGTGCGGAGTCTAAGTATCCACCGGTTTTCGCCAGAGCCTCTAGTGGTGAGGATGGAGTTCGCTGCGTGTGGATACCAGGTCGCGGTCCTCAGGGTCGCCCCACCAGGGGTGAACCGATCAAGGTCCGAAGGCGGGTAAACAGACAAGGGAGATCCGAGAGAATGGTCAAACAAGCCGGGGTCAGGACGGGCAGCAGACGAGCGAAGTCAGGAACAAGCCAAAAGGTCAACAGGAAATCAGCAGCAAACAGGTCACAGGTTCAGGAACAACGGCAGGAGCTGAAGACAAGACAGCACTGAACCTGTGTGCTGATCCAGCTTAAATAGAGCTCTTTCTAGATGAGAGGGGTGGAGCCGGAATAGCCTGTGAGTCTTAACTCATCCACTGCCAGAGCCTTCCTGACAGGTTCCTAACAGAAGCAGTACAGGAGTTACTTTTGGGATCACTTCACCTATATTTGAAAAGTCTTCTGTATTATCACTTACTGATAGAATATTCAGTATGATACCAAAGTTGTTTAGGACAGCAGGAAACAAGCACTGACAAACTTGGAAACTTTCTTCTGCTAAGAAAAAACTATTTTCTTTTTGGGGATAATATTTTCCCATGCATGTAAATATTTGTTCAAAGTGTTGCTTGATTTTTCCCTATAGAATGTCAGCTACTTCAATGCTCACTAGTCTAAAAATATACTCTGTGTGTATGTTTGTGTGTGTGTATGTATATATGTATATATATATATATATACACTACCGTTCAAAAGTTTGGGGTCACCCGGACAATTTCATGTTTTCCATGAAAACACACTTTTATTCATCAAATGAGTTGCAAACTGAATAAAAACTATAGTCAAGACATTGACGAGGTTAGAAATAATGATTATTATTTGAAATAATTATTATTTCCTTCACACTTTGCTTTCACCAAATAATTCTCCATTTGCAGCAATTACAGCCTTGCAGACCTTTGGCAACCTAGCTGTCAATTTGTTGAGGCAATCTGAAGAAATTTCACCCCATGCTTCCTGAAGCACCTCCCACAAGTTGGATTGGCTTGATGGGCACTTCTTACGTTCCATACGGTCAAGCTGCTCCCACAACAGTTCAATAGGGTTGAGATCTGGTGACTGCTCTGGCCACTCAGTTACAGACCGAATACCAGCTGACTGTTTCTTCCCTAAATAGTTCTTCCATAGTTTGGAGGTATACTTTGGGTCATTGTCCTGTTGTAGGAGGAAATTGGCTCCAAGCAAGCGCTGTCCACAGGGTATGGCATGGCGCTGCAAAATGGAGTGATAGCCTTCTTTATTCAAAATTCCTTTTACCTTGTACAAATCTCCCACTATACCAGCACAAAAGCAGCCCCAGACCATCACATTACCTCCACCATGCTTGACAGATGGTGTCAGGCACTCATCCAGCATCTGTTCACTTGTTCTGCATCTCACAAATGTTCTTCTGTGTGATCCAGACACCTCAAACTCAAAGATTCGTCTGTCCATAACACTTTTTTCCAATCTTCCCTAGTCCCATGTCTGTGTTCTTTTGCCCATCCTAATTTTTTCCCTTTATTAGCCAGTCTCAGATATGGCTTTTTCTTTGCCACTCTGCCTAGAAGGCCAGCATCCTGGAGTTGCCACTTCACTGTGGACATTGAGACTGGCATTTTGTGGGTACCATTTAATGAAGCTTCCAGTTGAGGACCTGTGAGGCGTCTATATCTCAAACTAGAGACTCTATTGTACTTGTCTTCTTGCGTAGTTGTGCACAGGGGCCTCCCACTTCTCTTTTCCGGTTAGAGCCCATTTGAGCTGTTCTCTGAAGGGAGTAGTACACACCGTTGTAGGAACTCTTCAGTGTTTTAGCAATTTCTCGCATGGAATAGCCTTCATTTCTCAGAACAAGAATAGACTATCGAGTTTCAGAAGAAAGTTGTCTTTTTCTGGCCATTTTGAGAGTATAATCGAACCCACAAATGCTGATGCTCCAGATACTCAATTAGCTCAAAAGAAGGCCAGTTTTTTAGCTTCTTTAATCAGCACAACAGTTTTCAGCTTTGCTAACATAATTGCACAAGGGTTTTGTAATCATCAATTAGTCTTTTAACACGATTAGCTAACACAATGTACCATTAGAACACAGGAGCGATGGTTTCTGGAAATGGGCCTCTGTACACCTATGTGGATATTCCATTAAAAATCAGCTGTTTCTAGCTAGAATAGTCATTTACCACATTACCAATGTCTAGACTGTATTTCTGATTAATTTAATGTTCTCTTCATTGAAAAAACAGTCCTTTTTTTTCAAAAATAAGGCCATTTCTAAGTGATCCCAAACTTAGGAACGGTAGTGTATATGTATTAATATATATATATATTGTAACGTTTCGGGGGGATTCAACTCAAGTGGTGCATGCGATTTAAAGTAGTAGTGCCAGTCCAGACTGCATTTTTAAGGGCACGGCAACCCACTTTTATTTAAAGGCATAAAGAAAGTTCACAAAACAGCAATTTTCCCTCGGAGGGGTTCCATCGTTACTGTATATTTGTTAAATTCAGCCTCCTGGCTTACTCGTATACCATATGACTGCTTCAGGCCTCATGCCTGCTCATCAGTCCAACACAAGTGTCCTTTGGTCAAGCTCCCTTGTAGCTTCCTTGGGATCAGCTTCCTACTGCACTGTTGCAGAATACATCTGCCTCCTGCAGACCTGTAAGCTCTGGCTGCCAACTGCAGCGTCTCTCTCTCAGGGAAGGTGGGAGCCCTCCTGATTCCCATACACAGACCTCCGTGTCTGTCGGTTGGAGTCCTCCTGACTCCTGGGCCAGACCTCGTGTCTGCCCGGGTGCAGCTTTCTCCAACTGGGAGCCCTCAATGCTAATTCTGGGAATATGAACCAAGCCCACAAGTGTGCAATCAGCATGCCTGTCTTAACCAAAACCAGGCGTAGATGGCTAACACACACAGTGACCTGGGGTCGCCTCTCTACAATACATTATATATATATATATATATATATATATATATATATATATATATATATATATATATATATTATACAGTACTGTGAAAAAGTTTTAAGCTGGTGTGAAGAAAAGCTATGAAGTAAGAATGCTTTAAAAAATATACATTTTATTTGTTTATTTTTATCAATTTACAAAATGCAAAGTGAGCGAACAGAAGATAAATCTAAAATCACTATTTGGTGTGACTACCTTTGGCTTCAAACCAGCATCAATTCCTACACTTGCATATTTTGTAAACTTGCACAAAGTAAGGGATTCTGTAGGATTAGTTTCAGGTATATAATTAACCAGTTATACCAAGCAGGTGCTAATGATCATTATTTCCATGTATAGGCTGAAACACAGTTTCAGCCTATATAAACACAGGCTTAAGACTGGGCAAGGAACAAGCAACCTCTCCTACTATGGTGAGGTTGTGGAAGACTGTTTTATGTCACAGGTGATACACCATGGCAAGACTTAGCACAGCAACAAGACTCAAGGTAGTTATACTGCATCAGCACGGTCTTTCCCAGGGTAAGATTTCAAAGGAGACTGGTGTTTTGAAATGTGCTGTTTAAGCTCTTTGAGGAAGCATCGGCTGCGTTGAGGACCGGAAACTTAATGCAGCAGATGAAAGACACATTGTGCTTACTTCCCTTTGACATCCGAAGATGTCCAGCAGTTACATCAGCACAACACTGGTGAAAACCAGTGGAACCCAGGTGCACCCATATACTGTCTAAAGGAGTCTGGCCATTAGTGGTCTTCGTGGAAGAAGTGTGGCCAAAAGCCATACCTCCAGTGTGGAAACAAACAAAGCCACTCAAATATGCATGAAGACCTAGGAACTGGGTGCAGAAAAATGGCAGCAGGTGCTCTGGACTGATGAGTCGAAATGTAAAATATTTGGCTGTAGCAGGAGGCAGTTTGCTCACCAAAAGGATGGAGGCAACAATGAAACATTGTGGAGGTTCCTTGCAGGTTTAGGGCTGCATGTCTGCAAATAGAGTTGGAGATTTGGTTAGGACCTCAATGCTGAGAAATACAGGCAGATACTTATCCATCATGCCATACCATCAAAGTTTATTCTGCAGCAGGGCAATGACCCCAAACCTACAACCATTGTCATTAAGAACTATCTTCAGCCTCAAAAAGAACAAGGAGTCCTGGAAGTGATGCTTTTGCCGCTACAGAAACTGAATCTCAACATCAAAATTATTTTGTGTGACTACCCTTTAGTTTTAAATCAGCATCAGTTCTTCTAGGTATGCTTGCACAGTTTTTGAAGGAACTCGGCAGGTAGATTGATCCAAACATCTTGGAGAACTCCAAGTGAACATGGTGGAAGCTCTTTGCAAGTTTGGGGCTGCATTTCCTCAAATAGAGTTGGAGATTTAGTTAGGATCAATGGTGTCCTCAACGTTGAGAAATGCAGGCAGATACTTATCCATCATACCATACCTTCAGGGTGGCATGTGACTGGCCCCAAATTTATTCTGCAGGACAACAATCCCAAGCATACAGCCAATGTCATTTAGAACTATCTTCAGCGTAAAGAAGAATGGAGTCCAATGGAGTGTTGTCTAAAATTTTCTTCCACAAAGTATTTCTTCCCAGGTGTTTAAGTAAGTTTCATAAAAAAAGGCTTCCTCCACCACAATGAAGGGTTGAACTTACCAGACCCATATGCCTATCTAGGCAACAGATTAGGCAAACAAGGCTCATTTCAGGTACTTACATGCTGTTTTTCACCACTTCCACTGCAGATCCCCCAGATGGATACATAAAAAGAGCACAGGAGAACTCCAATGGGCTGATATCTTCTGGATAATTTTATTAACCACTTCCTGCTTGGAGGACGTCAATGGACATCTTCAGGTTTCAGTGGTTATACCAGGATGATGCCTGCACCTACAGACCTTTTAGCCAGCAATTCCCTGTAAGGCAGAAGTGTTCCGAGTGGCTAATTAGCCACTCGATCACTTCTGCGGGTGGTGGAAGAGGGTCCCACACACCTCCCGCAGTCGCAGCTGCCTTTCCTAGGCTCTACCGTCCTATTGCGGAGCCCGGGAGCAATGCGGCCAGTGGCAATTGCTGCCCTGAACAGAAGGAGATGAAATGACATCATTCCTCAATGACCTTTTCATTTATTAAAGCACAATTTTGATATCCCTATATTGGGTTTTCTTTATTATTATTTTGCATTACTTGGATGCACTTTTTTAAACATTTTAAATTCATTTTATTTTGTAAAGGTTTTTTTTTTTTTAACTTTAATTTTTATTCAATTTCTTCACAAAATACACAAAGTGAAAAAGCAATTTTCAATTATTACAAAATCTATATTTCTTTCCCAAACCCCCACCCCAACCCCTATTCACCTATATCTATCCCAATCTAAAATTGCAGTCCTACTTCTCCTTCTTAATAAATTATCCTCTAAGGCCACTCTTCTTATCCATAAATCCGTGTATTCTCTAGTTTTTTTTTTTTTTTAATTCGGTCCGTTTTTTCCACTTATCCAAAAAAAATATACTTGTTCTTCTCTGCTACACAAAAATTCCATCTCGTATATATAATCAACTCTGCCATAACATTCCCTTATATCAGGGGCTTCTATTTCGAGCCATTTTTTTGGGATAGTCCCCTTTGCTGCATTCAGCAGATTTGGGGCTATCAAGTTTTTATAATATTTTAAAGATTTGTTTGTTTTATAAAAAAAGCATGTCCAAGGGTCGTCTACAATAATCTCTCCTGTAATTTTTTTAATAACTAGTTGTATTTTAAGCCAGTATTTCCAGATCTTAGGACAATCCCACCAGATGTGAAACATCGTTCCCACCTTCTGACAACATCGCCAGCACAAATTTGACTTTGCTGGCTGATAGCTGTGCGCAATTACCGGTGTAATATACCATCTCGAAAGACATTTATAGTTCAACTCAGTGGTGTTAATATCTCTACCTGTACAGTGTGCGGCTCTCAACACAATATTTTCCTCGTGCTCATTCAATCAATCCAGATCCTATTTCAGTTTCCCAACTTTCTATAAATGTAGGTTTCCTCAATCCTACCAGGTCAGTTAACACCCCATATATCTGAGATAAGCCATGTCTTATTTTTGTTAATGGATTACAACATTTTTCTATAAGATTCAACTCTTTTCCTGACCTGATAGGTTGGGGCAAACAACCTACAAAGTGTTTTAATTGTATATAACTCCAATAATTTAGTGTCCATTTTCCTATTGTGTTTAAATCGTGAAGTGATCTAATTTTCCCTTTATGTGTAATATCTTTTAACCGGAGATCTCCTATCCCACCTCCAAATTGTTTCTCCAATCCTGGTGTGAAGTATAATGTGCCTACTTATGGTAATAACGTAGAGTTGTATTTCCACTTGGCCTGATTATGTAACATATCCCACGTCTTAAATGCAACTGTTATTTTGTGTTTGTCTTTGTGTAGTGCCCTATATTTAGGTGGAATCCAAATATTCCTATCCAACTGTGCTTGACTCAACGTGATTTCCAAACCCATCTTTTTTCAGAATCTTTTTTTTTTGTCCATTCTAACAATCGTGATATCAGTGCCGCTGTGTAATATCTTTTACTATCATGTGCTGCTACTCCCCCACGTGTCCTATTTCTGCTGAGAACTGCATACTGCACCCTAGCTTTTTTTCCCCTGCCAGATAAATTTCAGCAGCCTTGTTCTTATCGTTTTAAAATATGCAGACGGAATAGCAATAGGCAGCATTTGAAATCTATACACCGTAATATCTTGGGCAGAATTAACATTTTGAACATATTTATTTTGCCCAACCAGGAAATTGGGCGGGTGGCTATTTTCCTAATATTAACCTTAATCTCCTCTAACAGTGGGATGTATAGAGAAGAAGAAAAGGAGCACTGGTTCACAAAGGACCACCAATCATTGCCACATACGTTGCAGAGTCCGGACACTTTTCTTGCCTTGGGCTTGAGTAGATGCGGGACCAGTTCCTCACCCAATTTTTATTTTCAACAGTGGGATGATCTAGATTATCAGATAAAGGTGTTCTATATATCCCTAAATATTTTAGTCTGGATTTAGTCCAAGAAAATGGAAATTCCTTCTGCAGGTCCTGTTTTTCCTTTTTATTTAATCCAATATTTAGGATTTCCGATTTCATGACATCTATTTGATGTGAAGTTAATTAAAATGTATATATAGGCAATTTTTTTTTTCAGTTTTAGATGTGGAAGAATGATAAGAAAATCTATTAGGTTTTACTGCAATCGGAGGTTCAATTGGAGAGATTCCTTTGCTTCCTATCAAGTAAAAACTTTGTCTCCAGGACAGAAAGTAAGGGAATCTTTCTAACAGCAACACAAACAGAAGAAAAATGATTTTTTAGAAGTTACATGTGAAATGTTGAAGCCTTTGTCAGCTTTTTTTTTTCATTGTCTGCTCTCCTGTTACAAATGCTCCCTCGCTTCATGTCTAATAAAATGTTGTCGCCACAAAAGAAAGTAAGAGGAACTTTTCCCATTCAATCCAAACCTTAAACAAATTGGGGTATAGATACATTTTAATATTATTGAGATATTTCCCCAAAAGTATTTTTTCAACAATGTACTGCAAAATAATGCTTAGGCTTTTCCACCATTCTAATCTGGGGGTGTCGTAACTTTGTATTGACACTCCCAGCAGTTCGCAAATGGCAGTGTGAACTGCCTACGAATCAGGTGCGATGCGGGAACCCGCAGTGGATTTGCAGGGTTCCCGCGTCGCGCCAATGTGAACCGGCACTTAAGGCTGCTAGATAACTATGAACACAATGTATTATTTTGTTCTTTTAGATCAAAGGAATGAACTTCCGTCTGTAAGTGAGGGCAGTTTAACTTCTTAAAGACTAAGCCTTTTTCTGACACTTTGTGCTTACAAGTAAAATCAGTATTTTTTTTGTAGAAAATTACTTAGAACCCCCAAACATATATATATATATTTCTCTTACGTCCTCCGACAGTCGCCGCCTCTTCATATTCGTCACTAATGGGGTTATTGACCTTTGCTCCGTAGGAGTGCTAGGCAACAGAATATATTAATATCAAAGCTTTTAGCATATCCCACCCCCAGGGGGTGGTCCCCTCAGTCAATACCTCCTTGCTTCCTGCTTACCAACTCAGTTTCATATGCCTAGTTCAGGAGTGCAGGCTGTTCCTGTGCTGGGGCTCTTAGTCTTACCCACTTTTCTCTTTTTTGATTTTATTTGAAGTTTTTTCTCTTTCTTTTACTTAGCTGTTTATTTCCAGCATTAGTTAGTTCTTCTGATGAAGATGATCGTGCGGAGCTGGGTCTCAGTCTGGCCACCCTGGATCCCAGGGCTCAGGGCCAGGGGCTTCCCAGCCTGCCATCGAGCGTTCAGCTTAGGTTTTGCCCTGGCACATTGAACGACCCATCCCTGTTCGCTGCAGGGATGCTATCGGTGAGGTGGCTACCTCACTGGACGCCATTGCGGTTTCGCACCGCAACTCCACTGCGTCATGCTTGCGACACTCCCTGTCCTCAGTACTGCGGTTTGGTCGCTGGAGCAGGCTCCCCACGCCATCCGGACTGGTAAGTGTATCTCTATGTGGGGACCTGTCTTTTTTGGGTGTCAGTCTGGGACTGTGTGACCCTGCATGTCTGTGTGGCTGCTGTGCTCCCTGTCAGCTCCTGTGTGCACTTGCTGCCTGTGTGTGGGCTGTGAGGGGGGGGCTCTCCCGCTCTGCTGGGTGTCATATGAAGCAGTAAGATTTTAGACATGCTCTGCGGCGATCGCTGCGGCGATCCGCCATTTTTCTGGGGCAAAAATTATGGTGGCAGGTCCTGTGAGGTACTGCACACGTTTTTGGCGCCAAACACCGCCATTTTGAACGGCGATCGATCCCACATGTCAGCGCCATGTTCTCTTTGCCCAGGGTTTTGTCCTCAGCCGAGCGGCCATGTTTGTGTAGCCTTGCAGAGGCTTCATAGGGGCGGTCAGTCTTGCATCACTTCCTTTTCCTCTGGGACAGCGATCGGTGCAGCAGCCTGTGTGAGCTCTCCAGGTTTTATATCTCCTTTTTTCCTGTATTCCTTGCCCAGTTTCTTCTCCCTGTGGGGGTCAGTGTGTTCAGTGGGTGTGGTGGGCAGCGCTCGCCGCGATCTTAAAGGGGCAGTACCCTTTATTAATTATTTTGCTGGGGCATGGATTCTCAGGATTGCAAGTTTCCTCCCACCCTGGTGGGGGGCCAAGGGGCTGCTGCTTCCCCCGAGGGGGCTGATCTGGCCACTATTGTGGCAAACTTAGCTGCTCAGGTGCAGATGCTGGTGGCTGATCGATCCACTAAACGGCCCAGGGTGTCTATTTCCTCTGATTCAGAGGGCGATGGGGCTGCTATGGCTGGAGTGCCCTTCTCAGGGTCTCACTCATCCCTGGACCTTGTGGGGTCTGACGGGGAGGCTGAGGTGGAAGGGGTTGATAATTCTCCCCCTGGCTCGTCATGAGTGAAGAGCTTGCACTCATGGATGAGTTGGTTGCTTCTATCAAGCAAACGCTGCATTTGCAGGATGAACCATGTCCTCCTGCTTTGATGTCCTCCTATGGGACGCAGAGAAAACGCAAAACATTGCAGGTTTTTCCTTGCTCTACGGAATTTCAGCGCGTGGTTGATGAGCAATGGCGCAATTTAAAAAAGCCTTTTGCTGTGCCGAGTAGGTTCAAGCTGCGTTATCCCTTTACACCGGCTACTGATGAGCGTTGGTGTGTACCGCCTCAGGTGGATCACGCGGTGGCGATTTTGAATAAATCAACTGCGATCCCTGCTGAGGATACCCCGGTGTTCCGGGACCCGACGGACAGGAGATTGGAATCTCTGGCCCGTCATGCTTATACGGTTGCTGGCTCTATGCTGAAGCCTATTTTTGCTTCCATTATGGCAGCCCAGGCTATTGCGGTTTGGACGCAGGTGCTCAAGCGCACTCTGGTGGCTGACTCTGCCCCGCCGACAACTTTGGCTATGGTGGATCAGATTCATCAGCGTGTCATGTATTTGTGTGATGCGGACTTGGATTTAGTCCCTTTGGCGGCGCGCCTTTCTAGTGTGGCGGTCTTGAACCGTCGCCTGATATGGTTGAAATGTTGGTCGGTTGACCAATCTTCTCGCAAGACTCTGGCAAATTTGCCCTACGTGGGATCCCGCCTTTTTGGCGAATCTTTGGATACTCTGATAAAGGGTATTTCTGGGGGTAAGAGCACTCTCTTGCCCCAATCTCACAAGAATAAGTTTGTTTGTGGTAGGACGAATGCTTCGTTTAGGCCCTCTCAGGGGTCCTTTCGTGCCTTTCGGTCGCACTATAAGGGCAAGCCCTTCAAAGGCCAAGGCTCCCAGAAGAAGACGTGGGCGGGTAAGCAGAAGTCCGGCCAGTCCGGATCCGCTGCCCATAACAATGCGGCCTGAAGGGGCGCCCTCACCCGTTTCTGGGGTGGGGGGACGTTTGCTCGGTTTTCTTCAACCCTGGCTGGACCGCATTCGGGACAGGTGGGTTCAGGAAATTGTTCGATCTGGATACAAGATCGAGTTTCTCTCTCGGCCGGCGGGCAGATTTTTCCCCTCAAACCTTCAGCTGACTCCGGAGTGCTTGCAGGATCTACACCTGGCGGTGCGGAACCTGCGGGCCCAGGGAGTGGTGGTTCCGGTGCCTCATCGGGACAGATTTCGGGGGTTCTATTCCAATCTGTTCACTGTGCCCAGAAAGGAGGGCAAAGTACGTCCGATTCTGGACTTAAAAGCTCTGAACCGCTTTGTGCGGGTTCGCAAGTTTCGCATGGAATCCCTGCGCTCGGTGGTGGCTGCCCTGGTTCCGGGGGAATTCATGGCCTCCATCGACTTGAAGGATGCGTACCTACACATCCCCATTTTCGAGGGTCACCAGAGGTACCTTCGATTTGCCATTGCGGAGGATCATTATCAATTTGTGGCGTTACCCTTCGGTCTCGCTTCGGCTCCGCGGGTTTTCACCAAGGTGCTCGCGCCGGTTCTGGCTTTACTGAGAGCCCAGGGCATCTCTGTCTTGGGGTATCTGGACGATATCCTGATTCGGTCCACGACCAATCAGTGTCTGGTGAACGACCTGTCCATCACAATGCAGACTCTGCAGGAATTCGACTGGACGATAAATTTTCCAAAATCGACGTTGTGTCCGTCGGTTCGTCTTCCCTACCTGGGGATGATTCTGGACTCTGTTTAGGCGAAGGTCTTCCTGCCGGAAGACAAGCTTCGGACACTTCAGTGCGAAGTCAGGTCCCTCAGGGACAATCAGTGCTCGTCCCTCCGGACGTGTATGAGGTGTCTGGGATTGATGGTTTCGGCCTTCGAGGCGATTCCCTTCACCCAGTTTCACACACGGGAGCTTCAGGCGGAGGTTCTGGCCGTGTGGGACGGGCGTCCGCAATCTCTGGGTCTGCGGATTTCGTTGAGCCGCCACACCCGAAGGGGTCTTTTGTGGTGGCTCCAGTCTCCGGCGGTGTCGGGGGGCAAGTCCTTTCGTCCCTTGTCGTGGATGGTGATCACCACGGATGCCAGCCTGTCCGGCTGGGGTGGTGTTCTGGGCGTTTTGTCCGCCCAGGGAACTTGGTCGGAGGAGGAATCCTCCCTTCCAATCAACGTTCTGGAATTGCGAGCGATAAATCTCTGTCTTCTGCGTTGGACGGGCAGGCTTCAGGGCCGTCCAGTTCGGGTGCAGACGGACAATGCCACAGCGGTGGCCTACATCAACCACCAAGGGGGCACCAGGAGTGCCCGGGCGGCTCAGGAAGTAGCCGACATTCTGTCTTGGGCCGAGACGCACGTCCCGGCGATCTCTGCAGTTCACATTCCGGGGGTGGAAAACTGGCAGGCGGATTATCTGAGCCGCCAGACCCTGGACCAGGGGGAATGGTCCCTTCACCCGGATGTCTTCCAGATGTTGTGCGCGAAGTGGGGGTCCCCAGATGTGGACCTGTTCGCGTCTCGTCTAAATCACAAGGTGGAAAGGTTCGTGGCAAGGACACGCGATCCTCGGGCAGACGCCTCGGACGCGTTAGTGACGCCCTGGCATCAGTATCGTCTGATGTATGCCTTTCCAGCGATTCAGCTGCTGTCCAGGTTCCTTCGCAGGTTGGCCTCGGAACCGAAAACGGTGATTCTGGTGGCACCGGACTGGCCTCGCTGGTCTTGATACGCAGACCTCGTGAATCTGTCGGTCAACGCTCCGTGGCGTCTGCCTCTTCGAGCAGACCTTTTGTCTCAAGGACCGATATTCCATCCTGCTTTACAGTCGCTGGCTTTAACGGCCTGGCTGTTGAAAGCCGGGTCTTGAAGGATAGGGGTCTCTCCCCTGAGGTCATTCCCACTTTGATCAAGGCCAGGAAGGCCTCTTCAGGGAAGATTTACTACCTTACTTGGAAGGCATATTTTGCCTGGTGTGAGTCCAGGGGGTATTCCCCCTCGCTCATACTCGGGGTCGAGAGTGTTGGCTTTCCTTCAAACGGGCGTGGACCAGCGTTTGGCGTTGGCCAC
The DNA here is from genome assembly GCF_965119305.1 of Pelophylax lessonae. Classification (NCBI taxonomy): domain Eukaryota; kingdom Metazoa; phylum Chordata; class Amphibia; order Anura; family Ranidae; genus Pelophylax; species Pelophylax lessonae. The sequence continues at coordinate 94,621,791 of NC_138773.1, forward strand.
GATTAAGGGTCAGATTTCTGCGCTGGCCGTTCTTTTTCAATGTCCTGTGGCATCTAACTCTTTGGTTAGCACCTTTGTTCAAGGGGTGCGACATTTGGTCCCTCCTAGGAGGGAGCCTTTGCCTCCATGGGATTTGAACCTTGTTCTGTCCGTGTTGCAACATGCTCCCTTTGAAAATATCAGGGAGATCTCGTTGTCTTTGTTGTCCAAGAAGGTTGCCTTCTTAGTGGCGATTACTTTGGCTCGCAGGGTGTCGGAGCTGGCGGCCTTGTCCTGCTAATCTCCGTATTTGGTGATTCACTTGGATAAGGTGGTCTTGCGACCTAACCCTTCCTTTCTTCCAAAGAGAATTTCTGAGTTTCACCTCAAGGAGGACATTGTTTTGCCTTCGCTTTGCGCGAAGCCTAAGCATCCGAAGGAGGTGGCTTTACATTCCTTGGATGTTGTTAGGGCGATCAGGGTTTACCTGTCGTCGACAAAATCCTTTTGCAAGTCGGATTCTCTCTTTGTCCTTCCTGAGGGACCTCGGAAGGGCATGGCTGCGTCGGCTTCTACCATCGCCAAATGGATCAGACAGACCATTGAGCAGGCCTATGCTTTGAGGGGGAAGGTTCCTCCCGTGCCTGTGAAGGCGCACTCTACCAGATCTCTGAGTACGTCTTGGGCCTGTCATCATCGGGCTTCTGTGGCCCAGGTGTGTAAGGCGGCGACTTGGTCGTCCGTTCACACCTTCTCCAAATTTTACGAAGTGGATGTTCAGGCATCGGCAGATGCTTCTTTTGGCCGTAAAGTCCTTAGTGCGGCGGTGCCTTAGGGTCCCTTATTTGGGCCCTTGGCTGTTGGGGTGTTTTTACCCCTGAGTTACTTGTTTTTTCCTGGGTTGTTGCTCCTGTTGAGCACGTTTTCCTGTTGCCCAGTTGGTTCTCTTACTTTGGTATGGTTCCTTTCTTTGATGTGGGTATTGCGTTGCTTTGGGCGCGGCTGCTGTTTTCCCACCCCTCATGTCTACACTGCTTTGGGACGTCCCCATTAGTGACGAATATGAAGAGGCGGCGACTGTCGGAGGACGTAAGAGAAAACGGAATCTTACCTGTAAAATTCCTTTCTCTGAGTCCTCCGACAGTCGCCGCCCCCGCCCCTCTTTTGGGGTTTGTTTGTATACTCTACTGCTATTCTACTGAAACTGAGTTGGTAAGCAGGAAGCAAGGAGGTATTGACTGAGGGGACCACCCCCTGGGTGTGGGATATGCTAAAAGCTTTGATATTAATATATTCTGTTGCCTAGCACTCCTACGGAGCAAAGGTCAATAACCCCATTAGTGACGAATATGAAGAGGCGGCGACTGTCGGAGGACTCAGAGAAAGGAATTTTACATGTAAGATTTTTCAAAAATTCCGTTATTTTTAGCAGGGACCCTAGGGAATAAAACAGCAATTGTTGCAACCTTTTATGTCACCCTGTATGTGTACTGAAGTCTTTCAAACGCAGTGTTTTGGGAAAAAATACTCTAATGAATCTAAAAAAAACTAAACAGTAAAGTTAGCCCAATTTTTTTGTATAATGTAAAAAATGATGTTACGCAGAGAATTGTGATCATTATTCTAAGCAAAAAAAAATTGTGATTCTCATTTTATCCAGAATCGTGCAGCTCTACCCTTGGTAGTGTGTTATAACACCACCCATTTAGTAAACTACCTACCTCTGACCCCTGAATGGGCACTTTTTGGCCTATTTGACATCCCAGGTACTAGGATCTCAAGAGACTGCAAACAACTTCTCACTATTCTATCCCTTGCAGCACGGAATACCATCCCCCATAGGTGAATCTATCCGGAACCCCCTACTATTTCTTTGTTTATATAATTTTTTATGTTTTTCGCATGGAATGGTTGGAGGCCTCCTTAAGTAAGGAATCATAGGTCAAAGTTTTTTTTTTGATGCCTGGGAATTTTGTCCAAACCCTACCAGTTGGTACGCAACAGTCCATAATGAAGTGTTTCCAATAAACCCAGTGGTATCAAACTAGATTGCTAATTAATGACCCTCCCATTGATTCTGTATCCTCCTGCTTTGATATTATACAAGGCAAGTTGTAAACATGTTTCTTTCTCATTCATTAACCCATTAACACCATCTATGGGCGGCCCTTTATCTAAGCTTTAAAGCGGAGTTCCAGGCACAAAAACAATATTTTTTTTCTGTGCCCCTCCGCTAGGTAGACCTCACCTGAAAAGGAATTGGATAGTTATTTTTTTTTTTTGTTTACTTACCTGGTAAATGAAGATCAAAGATACTCACCTCAGAGTACTTCCTCCCTCGGAGCCGTGGCTCACCCCGTCACTTCCTGTCTCGCTATGATTCCTGGGAGCTGAACGTCATAGCTCCCAGGAATCAATGCAACGGCACCGGCCCCGCTCGTCATTTCCGGGCGACGCCGCATTCCCCTGCTAAACAGCTTCTGGGCATGCCCAGAAGCTGTGGAGGAATGCAGCGCCGCACCGGAAGTGACGAGAGGGGCCAGTACAGGCGCATTCTGGGACAAGAAGACGCGGAAGAAGACACGGAAGAGGACCGCGCCGGCTTCAGCTGCCCACAACAGAGATGGAAACGCTGTGGAAGAAATTTTATAAGTAAGTATTTCTTCTAAAAGGTAAGTGCGAACCGGGACAGATCAGAGGCTAGCCATTGTGGAATGTGCTAGCCCTGACTGTCCCGGGGGTATGTTTTGTAAAAAATGACTTCTGTGCCCGGAACTCCGCTTTAAATTGATTTTAAAGTCTTGTTTAAAAAAAAAAAATAAATAATAACAAACATGTTATACTTACCTACTCTGTGCAGTTGGTTTTGCACGGAGTGGCCGGATCCTCCTCCTTCTCTGGTCCCTCTTCTGTGCTTCTGGCCATCCCTCCTGTTTAATGGCCGCCAGAGCAAGCAGCTTACCGTGGGTGCATCCAAGCCGAGTCACAGCTCCCTGTGTCTATTCAGACACGGAGCCGCCCCCTTTCTCTTCTTATTGGTTGACTGACTTTGACAGCAGTGGGAGCCAATCACACTGCACTGCTGTCTTAGCCAATGAGGAGGGGAGTCCTGGGCAGCTCAGACACTCCTGCAACATAGCTGGATAAAGATGGGCTGAGGGGGGGTGCTGCACACAGAAGGTTTTTTTTATCTTAATGCATAGAATGCCTTAGAAATCCTTCTGCCTTCACAACTCCTTTAACAACTTCAGCTCCGGAGGTTTTACCCCCTAATGACCAGGCCATTTTTTGCAATACAGCACTGCATTGCTTTAACAATTGCACGGTCGTGCGACACTGTACTCAAAATTGATGTCTATTTTTTTTTCCACACAAATAGAGCTTTCTTTTGGTGGTATTTGATCACCTTTGTGGTTTTTATTTTTTGCGCTATAAACAAAAAAAGATTGACAATTTTGGAAAAAAAAAACTATTTTTTTTACTTTCTGCTATAAAACATTCCCAATAAAAACATTTTAAAAAGTCATTTTTTTCATCAATTTAGGCCATTATGTATTCTGCTACATATTTTTGGTAAAAAAAAAATCCTTATATGTGTATTCTTATCAATAGTTTTGAATATTGTGGGGCCTGCTAGGAATGTGACCTTTGGTCACTGAGGCTCTGTTTGTAGCGCTTTACAGATCTTCTATACGGACTTTGCTAGCCACAAAGCACTTTCCTTGTCCAGAGCTATGATACAACCTCTGGTGAGAGTCTGAAGACTCTTTAATGCGTATGCATTCCTTGCGGGCCAAGCATCAGTAGCTAGAATATTTGTTAAATCTGCTGGGTGCATATTTACACCTGCTTTTTATTGCTGTCCATGAAAAGGGTTCATACACTGAACAAATAGGTGCTGCGACACTAACCAAAGTGCTGCACACTTGAGCACTCTACTCTGTTTCTGCCTTTTTTTGAATGAGGAAGCATCCTCTGCTATTACTCTTATTGGTAAGAGATATGGGGTTTCACCTCAGTTAGGCTTTGCTTCCACCTGCGGTGACCTGGTCACCTTTTGGCTATTTTTACTTCTGCTTGCAGCAGCTGGGTTGTGAGTACCCAAGTATTTTACTTGTTATATACTTCCATGAATTCAGACACTTTGCAAAATAAATGCAGGGCACACTATGAGTAAGTCCAAAGAGGTGCATGACATCTCCTGAACCTATCTTTATTATTTATATCTGACAGGTTCATGGCTCTGCCAGAGCATACACTGACACTCTGGGCTGTGACAGAGGGGAAAGAGATACACAGAGCAGATATGCCTGCCCTTTCCCTCTGCTGCCCAATCATAAAAGCATTTGTATTGTGTAAATGAGTTCACATAATTTAAAGGCTTCTGTGATTGGGTAGGGGAGGGGCAGGCTTAGCAGCTGCACCGACTCTAATGTTAAAGTTGCATCAGCGTCTGGCTTCTGGGAGTACAATAAAACTATCAGATGTAAATAATAGAGGTAAGGCCAGGAGATGCCATGTACCTCCTTGGACTTGACTCATAGCGTGCTTTCACTTTTTACAGAATGGCTAAATTCCTGGAGTTTTAATTACATTGCTCCTGTTAAGCAGTGCAGCATATCCGATCCCAAGTGCGAGGGGAGCAGTCCCGCTGCCTTGGGTCTCTTTAGCTCATGATCCACTAACCGTTCCAGGGTAGCCTGCAGTGTTGTTCCCCAGGAACATGACACTGGCAGCATGGATCAGTTTCTCATTAGTTAAGTCTTTACTCTCTGTGGAGTCTTCCATAGCTCTGTCAGTTGTGCCCCCCTCCTGCGCCTTATATAGGGAAAAGTTCCCTACAGCTGTGCTAGATTTGATGGGCCAGATTGCAATTGTGATTGCTGACTCTAAATGCAGCAATGTGTAAGCGCAATTCTACACCTTCCCCTCCAAGTTCTTGTTTAACTTACCTGTGTCTGTAGTGGCTTCTGAGCCCTCTGCTGAGAAAGTTCTGTCTGATGAAAAGTCTCAAAATTTCTTGATGATTGAATTTATTCTTGAGGAGCTGCAGGCAGTTGCCATAACTCCCAGGCTTAAAAATACCATATAATTTCTTATTGACGCGAAGCATACCACCTTATAAATAGAACAGCTGCCTGTAGCTTCTTCCAGACCATTACCAGCCTGGCATCTCTGAAAACCCTCAAGACTGCAAAACTTTAGCTGTAAACTCTTTATTGGAAGGTGTTCTGTACAGAGTCTGGAAAACTCCTGATAACCTATTAACTAGTCCCAAACATTTAACATTTCAATTCCGGTTTGAGGAGACCATTATCAAGAGGTGGGCCATTTTTCCCTGTGGATCTGGCATATCCAACATTAACACTGATAATACTTGCTGAAGATACTCCAATGTTTAAGAGTCCCATTGACAAACATTTGCAAACCCTTTCCAAATCATTTTTTTCACTAGCACTTGCTCCATACTTATTTTAGATGAGTGTTAGACAAAATTAGTAGATCATATGATTGGTTTCTTTAGTTTTATTCATGTAATTGCTCACTAAAACTGCATTTACATCACCTACAGTACATTTATAAGCTAATGCATTAGCATTTACATAAATGAATGCACATAAAAATGGGTGTTAACATGCATTGGTGTGCATTCCTTTGCTTTGCAATGCACTCTGTGTTACAGCATACATCGACATGCCTTTTCAAGCGTATTAATGCATGGGTGTAATTCCATAGCCTTTGCTATGATTTTTCAGCATTGAATTGTTCTTGTTGTGTGGCTTTGGGAACATTTAGGGTTCATGCACACTGATATTTGTAGGTATTTTATGCACCTAGAGTACATTTTACAGAGCTTTCCTTCATCTGGGGAGCCACATGTGTCATGTTACAGCCTTCTATACAAGTGAATAGCTGTATTTGGCCGTGCTCTTGTAAACGCTTCTTTGCATCGACCTTTACCTGGCCATGCATGTCAGGCTTATTTTTTTTAATGAGTAACTTCCACTAAGACCCATCTGCATTTTCAAGAGCACAGCTACATATAGCCATTCATTTGTATGGCATGGTATACATGGCACATGCAGCTCCCTGGGTGTGGGAAAACACCAGGGAATTTACTCTAGACACTAGAAACTCCTAAGAATATCTGTGTGCATGAACCCTTAGGTTCTTCTAATGTCTTTGCTACTCCACAACTTCTCTGAAGAAGTGCCTAGTGACATGGTACCTTTGGCAGTCACCCATGCTTCAGTACCTGGTGACATGGGCCCTACAGCTATTATCCATTTTTTTAGGTCTAGTTACATGGATCTTACAGATATTACACTTGCTCCTATGCCTAGTGACATGGACCCTGCAGCTTTCTCCCATGCTCCTATGCCTCGTGACACAGAATCCCAGTTCTCTACTACGCTCCCATGTCTAGTGACATGGAATCTGTGGCACTCACCCATTCTCCCAAGTAATAAAGAACAACTCGTTTGACGTGGCAAATCATCCAAAGATGTAAAAATAGAGTAAAAAATAAAGGACTTTATTGGTTGCCATCTATAACTTCAAGAGAAGGAAGTGAGTACACCTTAATATAAAAATACAAACGTTTATTAACAACATCAATTCAGTTAAAATTTACATAACATGTCCAATAGTATACATTCCCCATATGGGTATAAGCATAGGTAAATCTACTAAAGCCTGTACTTAGCACATTTGTGAGTATATAACATATAAAAATAGATACAATTGCCAGATATCCCTCAGACTGGGTTCACACTGATGCAAATTGGTTGCAGATTTTTCTCCATCCAATTCGCATGACAGGAGAGTGTGACTGGTTCTCAATGGATCCGGTTCACACAGCTCCGGGGCGGCCACGGTTAGAAAAGGGTCCTGTGCGTTTTTTGCTCCATTTCAGGTATGAATTCAGGAAAATGTATAGTTGGGTCCATATATATTTGGACACAGGCACAATTTTAGTTTTTTCAGGTATTTACCAAAACATATTCAAGCTATAGTTATATAATGGATATGGGCTGAAGGTGCACACTCTCACCATTAATTTGAGGGTATGTACATCCAAATTGAAGTAAGGGTTTAGGAATTACAGCTCTTAACCAGTTCCTGACCACCCGCTGCCTTTTTACTGCGGGAGTGTGGCTCGGGCAGACAAAACGACGTAGAACCCACGTCGCTCGCCTGAGAGGAGCTAGGCTCCGATTGCCGCCTGACACCTGCGATCATTTCCCGCTGAGAGAGAAGGATGGTCGGCTGTTGTAAACACAGCCGACCGTCCTTCTCCCTGGGATGATCGCAGAGCTCATGTGATCCTGCTATATAGGAACACATGTCTCTGTGGCCATCCCAGAAGCCAGGCCCCCCCCCAGTTAGAATCACTCCCCTGGGGTCATATTTAACCCCTTGATCACCTAACCCCTTCCCTGCCAGTGTCTTTATTACAGTAACAGTGCATATTTTTAGCACTGATTACTGTAGTAATGTCACTGGTACCCACAAAAGTGTCAAAAATGTCAGTTAGGGGTCCGATCTGTCCGCCGCAATGTTGCAGTCCCGCAAAAAAATCGCAGATCGCCGCCATTACTAGTAAAAAAATAAATAAAAATAAAAAATGACATAAATCTTTCCCGTAGTTAATAGACGAGATAACGTTTGCGCAAACCAATCAAAATACGCTTATTGCGATTTGTTTTACCAAAAATATGTAGTAGAAAACAAATTGGCCTAAAATGTTAAAAAATTTTGATTTATTTTTTTTCAAAATTGTCGCTCTTTTTTTGTTTATAACGCAAAAAATTAAAATCGCACAGGTGATCAAATACCACCAAGAGAAAGCTCTATTTGTGTAGAAAAAAGGACATAGATTTTTTTTGGGTAGATCGTCGCACGACTGCGCAATTGTCCGTTAAAGTAACGCAGTGCCGAATCGCAAAATAGGGCCTGGTCATTAAGGGGCAAATCTTCTGGTTCAGAAGTGGTAAGAATAGCCATCCCCTTTTATCAAGGGACCAAAAGTAATTGGACAATCGAATCAAAAGCTGGATTTGGATTTTTTCATTTTAAAATTGTGTCCAAATATATTATTATTATTATTATACAGGATTTATAGAATGCCAACAGTTTGGGCATCACTTTACAACATGAAGGCAGACAATACAATTACAATACAATTCAGTACAGGAGAAATCAGAGGGCCCTGCTCATAAGAGCTTACAATCTAGAATGGAGGGTCGAGTGAAACAAAAGGTAATAATTGTAAGGGATGAGCTGATGGAGGAAATTAAAATACAGTTTTTAGGTGTGGGTAGGATAGGCTTCTCTAAAGAGGAGGGTTTTCAGAGAATGTCTAAAAGCTAATAGAATGGGAGATAGTCGGACAGATTGGGGTAAGGCGTTAGGCATAGGATTGGAGAGGCTCTGGAAAAGTCCGGGAGGCGAGCATGGGAGGAAGTGATGAGGGAGCTAGAGAGCAGGAGATCTTGAGAGGAAGGTAGAGAACAATTAGGTTGGTATTTTGAGACGAGATTATTGATGTAGCTGGGGGCTAAGTTGTGGATGGCTTTGTAGGTCGTTAGTATTTTGAATTGAATTAGTTTGGTGGAAGCCAGTGGAGGGATTGACTGAGAGGAGTAGCAGACAATGAACGATTGGTGAGGTGGATGAGTCTGGCAGCAGCGTTCATGATGGATTAAAGGGGGGATAGCCTATGTAAAGGTAAGCCAATGAGAAGGGAGTTGCAGTAGTCAAGGTGAGAGATGACCAGGGAGTGAGTTAAAAATGTTGTTGTGCCATTGGTTAGAAAGGGGCGTATTTTGGAGATGTTGCAGGGGTTGAGTTGGCAAAAATTGGACAGTGATTGGATGTGGGGCTTAAAGGAGAGTTCAGAGTCTAGGACTACACCAAAGACCTTGGCATGCAGGGATGGGGTGATAGATGTGGCATCGATTTTGACAGCGTGATCAGGGGAAGGGGCACGTGGGGGAAGAAAAATGATAAGTTTGGTTTTGGATTGATTGAGTTTGAGGAAGTGCTTTGACATCCAGACTGCTATATCTGCTAGTAAATAAGTGATACGTGAGGAGACTGAGGGAGTGAGCTGAGGGGTAGAGAAATAGATTTGGGTGTTGTCAGCCTAGAGATGGATCAGCTGACCCAGAGAGGAAGTGTAGATTGAAAATAGGAGAGGTCCAAGAACAGAACCTTGGGGGACCCCAATAGAGAAAGGAAGAGGATAGGAGGAAGTAGAACTGTAAGTAATGCTAAAGGTGGGGTTGGATAAGTAGGACGAGAACCAGCGAAGAGTCCAGTCATGGAGACCAAAGACGTGGAGTTTTTTTGAGGAGCAAGGGATGGTCAAAGGCAGCAGAGGTCCAGGAGTAGGAGTACAGAAAAGTGTCCATTAGGTTTAATATATGGACATCACTGTATATATGTGTATATACATTGCTCAAAAAAATTAAAGGAACAATTTGAAAACACATCAGATCTCAATGGGGAAAATTATCATGCTGGATATCTATACTGACTAATGTGTTAGGAACGGAAGGATGCCGCCAGGCTAGTCCATTTTGCTGAAATTTCATTTGCAGCAACTCAAAATGGTACTCAGTAATTTGTATGGCCCCCACATGCTTGTATGCATGCCCGACATTGTCGAGGCATGCTCCTAATGAGACGACGGATGGTGTTCTGCGCTATTTCCTTCCAGATCTTTCCTTCCAGATCTTGACCAGGGCATCACTGAGCTCCTGAACAGACTGAGGTGCAACCTGGCCATGTCGGATGGACCTAAACCTAATGTCCCAGGGGTGTTCTATTGGATTTAGGTCAGGCGAGTGTGGAGGCCATTCAATGGTATCAATTCCTTTATCCTCCAGGAACTGGCTGCATACTCTTGCCACATGAGGTCGGGCATTGTGAGGCACCAGGTGGAATCCAAGACCCACTGCACCAGCGTAGGTTCTGACAATGTGTCCAACGATTTTATCCCCTTACCTAATGGCAGCCAGGGTGCCATTGTCTAGCCTGTAGAGTTCTGTGCATCCCTCCATGCATATGCCTCCCCAGACCATCACTGACCCACCACCAAACAGGTTATGCCGAACAATGTCACAGGCAGCATAACACTCTCCACGGCTTCTCCAGACCTTTTCATGTCTGTCGAGTGCTCAAGGTGAACCTGCTCTCAACTGCGAACAGCACAGGGTGCCATTGACGAACCTGCCAATACTGGTGTTCAATGGCAAAGCCAATCGAGCTCCACGGTGCCGGGCAGTATGCACAGGGCCCACTAGAGGACATTGGGCCCTCAGGCTACCCTCATGAAGTCTGTTTCTGATTGTTTTATCAGAGACATTCACACCAGTTGCCTGCTGGAGGTCATTTTGTAGGGCTCTGGCAGTGCTTATCCTGTTCTTCGTTGCACAAAGGTGCAAATACCGGTCCTGCTGATGTGTTAAAGACCTTATACAACCCTGTCCAGTTCTTCTAGAGTAACTGCCTGTCTCCTGGATTCTCCTCCATGCTCTTTAGACTGTCCTGGGAGACACCGCAAACCTTCTGGCAATGGTACATATTGATGTTCCATCCTGGAGGAGTTGGACTGCCTGTGCAACCTCTATAGGGTCCAGGTATTGCCTCATGCTACCAGTACTGACACTGACCCTAGCCAAATGCAAAACTAGTGAAAAGATTGTCAGTGGCCTCTACCTGTAAAGCCATTCCTGTTTAGGAGGTAATCTCATTGTTGCCCATCTAGTGCACCTCATGGTAATTTCATTAACACCAAAGCAGCTGAAACTGATTAAAAACCCCCTCTGCTACTTAACTGAGCAGATCAATATCCCAGAAGTTTAATTGACTTGATGCTATACTCTGATTAAAAAGTGTTCCTTTAATTGCAGTGTATATATATCAAATAAAACAAAATAAATCTGCGCTCAGTGAAAATACAAAAGCAGCTACTTTTATAAACTGATACCAGTCAAACAGAAATAGATTCATAGTAAAGCAGCGCTTAAGTGACATAAAAGCAATAAATATATAACACATTAATTGTATATATAAAATAGTGCAATAAAAATCAATATAGTGTGAATAAAATCATTCAAACAATAGTTCAATTCTTCCAAGAAAGTGCAGTGCAATCAGACCAAAGAGGGTATCTCCACCACCAACACCCTCCAACACACGCCTCTTACTGAATCAGCAGGACCATAAATTATAATGGTCTAATGCGCTCAAGCAAGCAGGTGAATAAGGATGATCATCACAGGTGACAAGACTTATCAACAGGCAATGAATCCCATATGGACTCGAAAACGAAAAAAAAAAAAAAAAACACTCCCATAGTGAAGTCCAGTGGTATCCGATCAAACTCAGTAAATTGTTTTTTTTTAAAATAAATGGATGGCTACAATTACGTTATAAAGTTCAAAATCAGGCACAAATGGAAAGTTGTTCCAGCAAGCTGTCGGCTTTCAAACGTGAACGAGTGGTGTTCGAAAGCCGACAAATTGCTTGAACAACTAACCATTTGTGCCTGATTTTGACCTTTAGAAGGTAATTGTAGCCAACTATTTATTTTAATAAACACTTTACTGAGTTTGATGGACGTCACTATGGGAGTTTTTTATTTATTTGTTTTCGAGTCAATATAGGATACATTGCCTGTTAATAAGTCTTCCACCTGTGACCATTATAATTTATGGTCCTGCTGATCCAGTAAGAGGGGTGTGTTGATGGTGGCGATCCCCTCTTTGGTATCCGATTGCACTGCACTTTCTTGGAAGAATTGATGCACTATAGTTTGGACGACTTTATTCACACTATATTGATTTTTATTGCACTACTATATATAATTCATGTGTTCTATATTTATTGCTTTTATGCCACTTTAGCTCTGCTTTACTTTGTGTGTGTGTGTGTGTGTGTGTGTGTGTGTGTGTGTGTGTGTATATATATATATATATATGTGTGCAGTATCTCACAAAAGTGAGTACACCCCTCACATTTTTGTAAATATTTTATTATATTTTTTCATGTGACAACACTGAACAAATGACACTTTGCTACAATGTAAAGTAGCGAGTGTACAGCTTGTAGAACAGTGTACATTTGCTTTCCCCTCAAAATAACTCAACACACAGCCATTAATGTCTAAACTGACTGCTGGCCACAAAAGTGAGTACACCCCAAAGTGGAAATGTCCAAATTTTGCCCAAAGTGTCAATATTTTGTGTTGCTACCATTTTTTCCAGCACTGCCTTAACCCTCTTGGGCATGGAGTTCAACAGAGCTTCACAGATTGCCACTGGAGTCCTCTTCCACTCCACGATGACATCACAGAGCTGGTGGATGTTAGAGACCTTGCAATCCTCCACCTTCCATTTGAGGATGCCCCACAGATGCTCAATAGGGTTTAGGTGTGGAGACATGCTTGGCCAGTCCATCACCTTTACCCTCAGCTTCTTTAGCAAGGCAGTGGTCATCTTGGAGGTGTGTTTGGGGTCATTATCATGTTGGAATACTGCCCTGCCACCCAGTCTCCAAAGGTTGGGGGTCATGCTCTGCTTCAGTATGTCACAGTACATGTTAGCATTCATGGTTCCCTCAATGAACTGTAGCTCCCCAGTGCCGGAAGCACTCATGCAGCCCAAGACCATGACACCACTATGCTTGACTGTAGGTAAGACACACTTGTCTTTGTACTCCTCACCTGGTTGCCACCACACAAGCTTGCCACCATCTGAACCAGATTCATTTTTCTTAGTCTCATCAGACCACAGGACATGGTTCCTGTAATCCATGTCCTTAGTCTGCTTGTCTTCAGCAAACTGTTTGCGGGCTTTCTTGTGCATCATCTGTAGAAGAGGCTTCCCCTACCTCAAAAATTAAAAAAAAGTGTGCTTTCCTGTATATATACCTTTTGAGGAGCGAGGGCCACTTTAGCGATTTAGTAACCGGTCACAGACCACAATGAGCGGAGCGGGCAGATCAGATGACAGGTCCATGTCAGCATATGCAGAGCAGACACAGACACAGCCCTCTCTACTCTATGGACCCTCCAATCTGATCTGCCCAGACACAAGGGGACGGATCCCCTTTTGTTTTTTTAAGTGGATTGAATTGGGTTTCTGCAGGTATCGCTGGCTGCTGCTGTCCCCAAGGCGAGTATGGCTGGTGGCTGCTAATTGGCTGTCCCTCAGGGCTGGTACTGCTGGTGAGTACTGCTGGCAAGTACTGCTGGCTGGTACTGCTGGTGGGTATTGCTGACTGGTACTGGTGGTGCATACTGCTGACTGGTACTGGTGGTGGCTACTGCTGGCTGGCGGGTACTAGTGGTGGGTACTGCCACCTGGTACTTCTGGTGGGTAATGCTGGTGGGTACTGATAGTGGGTACTGCTGGCTGGTACTGGTGGTGGCTACTGCTGGCGGGTACTGCTGGCGGGTACTGCTGGTGGCTACTGCTGGCGGGTACTGCTGGCGGGGACTGGTGGTGGCTATTGCTGGCGGGGACTGGTGGTGGGAACTGCTGGCGGGTACTGCTGGCTGATACTGCTGACGGGTACTGCTGGTGCGTACTATGGCGAGTTACGTATACTTTGAGTTGCAAATTTCCCTCTTTAATTCTCCTCTATCTCGCCCCTCTCTATTCTTTCTTTCTTCTCTCACTTGTTCTTTTCTCCCCTATCCCTCTCTCTCTTTCCATCTGTCTCTTTAGATTGCACTATTGCCTTCCTTCTCTCTCTCTCTTTCTGTGTGTGTATGTCCAATTGACGAAAAGCTTCGGGGAGGAGCCGAGCGAGCGTCTTTCGTCATACCCGGAACCCGGAAGTGCCCTGCTTCGCTTTGCTGCCCATGCTGTGGCTACAGGCTCAAACCTATTGAATTTTTGGTGAGTGTAATGCGTTTTTACAATAAAAACTTTACAAGACTGTATCACGCTATGGGCCGCATTTGCCTTCTTTTTCATATTATCACACTCTGAGAGTGGTTCCAGTGAAATTGGCAGTTCATCCATCCCATTGGTGGCTTTCATATGATTGGACTCGTATTGGAGCTGATGTGCTGGATACAGGCAAAGTAGTCCTCAAACTACTTATTGTGCATTTTCCATCCCTCTCTGGTAAGAGGCTGTATGTGGTGGAGGGCTTCACAAGTGTCCATCTATATCATGCACCAGGGTGGAAGTTCACTATCCTATATACCATCATGAACTGTGTACATATTGAGGCTGTACTATAGCTGAGATGGGACTTTCAGTTTTTGCTGTTCAGCCATCTTATGTGGTTCATTGACTGTTCTTATATACAGCGCGACTCCCATTTTTATTATATTTACTATACATCCAGCTGTATGAGTTTGCTGCTCATAAGGGCGCGGGTTTTATTTATATTTCATATATATATATATTTCTCATCTCTCTTTCAATCTTCCTACCTCTTTCCTTCCTCTCTCTCTCTCTTTCTCATCTCTCTCCTTCCCTCCTCTCTCTCTCTCCTGCAGAGCCAATGCTTCCTGTTTTGCTCCTGCATTTGATATCACTTCGCCTGTGGCAGGAGCTGGCACTATACAGGAAGCATCGACTCTGCTTCCTCCAGCGCGGCTCCTTTCCTCACACTGTGCTCGGGGATGGGGGGTCAGGAACCCGCAATCTGGGCTTGCCGACCCGCCGTCCCAGAGCAGGAGATGGCACCAGGTGCTGGGATCGTGTCGGGGGGACTAGCTGCTAACGGGAACAGCGTTCCTGCTGTAGAAAAAGTACGGGAACGTGCACTCAACTTCTTTGGTTGACCATGGGGTGAGAGCCATGAGTGAGAATGATAACACCAAATTTAGCTCACCTGCTCCCCATTCAAACCTGAGACCTTGTAACACTAACGAGTCACATGACACCGGGGAGGGAAAATGGCTAATTGGGCCCCAATTGGACATTTTGACTTAGGGGTGTTCTCCCTTTTGTTGCCAGTGGTTTAGTCATACATGGCTGTGTGTTGAGTTATTTTGAGGGGACAGCAAATTTACACTGTTATGCAAGCTGTACACTCACAACTTTACATTTTAGCAAAGCGTCATTTCACTGAAACGCTTTTGGAGACGGCTTATGGTAGAGAAATGAACATTCAATTCACGGGCAACAGCTCCGGTGGACATTCCTGCAGTCAGCATGCCAATTGCACGCTCCCTCAGTGATAAAACTGCATATTTTAGAGTGGCCTTTATTGTGGCCAGCCTAAGGCACACCTGTGCAATAATCATGCTGTCTAATCAGCATCTTGATATGCCACACCTGTGAGGTGGATGGATTATCTCGGCAAAGGAGAAGTGCTCACTAACACAGATTTAGACAGATTTGTGAACAATATTGGAGAGAAATAGGCCTTTTTTATGTACATATAAAAAGTCTTAGATCTTTGCGTTCAGCTCATGAAAAATGGGGGCAAAAACAAAAGTGTTGCGTTTACGTCCCTGTTCACCGTTTCAGGTCCGAATTTGGTCCTGGGCTGAATTTGGAACTGCAACAGACCAGAAGATGCACAGGTCCCTTCTGCAAACTGTTCTGCAGCTGTCCTGAAGCTGTGTAAACCGGCTCCATTGAGAGCCGGTCACAGTCTCCTGAGAAGCTAATTGGATGCGTGGAAACCTGCATCCAATTCGCACCAGTGTGAACCCAGCCGTAAGGTGCTTAGTCCTAAAATGGGAGGTTTCCAGATCAATCCAAAAGTATGGAAGCTTCACATCGGGGCCACTACAGCTAAAAACAGAAGCTCTTTAAGGCAGCTTTTAGCCTACCAAATTATAATCATATATACTGTCAAAACCTGATACTATATCACACTCAAAAAGACAGGGGTTGAGGTCTTATATAAAAAAGGTGAGAAGAACTAAAAACTCACTTTAGTGGATGGTATTATGCATAAACAAACAATGACAAATGGTTTGTCCTAGTAGGCGGATACAATCCACAACACATAACTTGTGCTGAAATAAAACAAAGCATACAGAAACATCCTTGAAAACTACGTCTCTGGGGAACTGCCAAACAAAGACCCCTAAAAAGACAAGGATCACCAACCACTTTCTGTGAGGACAGATCATGTTACTATCCTTAAAAGATGGACAAAGATCCAAAACGCTGGTCCGATATATATGCCTGCACAATCCCTTTCGGTCTGTGTAAGGCATCACAAATAATTCTAATAAATAGGGGAAATATAAGTTATAGGTGGTAACCAATAAAGTTCTTTACTTTTTCTTTTCTTCATTCTCTCAAGTAATGTTGACGTTCTTTTTCTATTGTACTCCTATTGTACTCCTATTGTTATTAGAATTTTAAATTTTTTTAACATTTTTAATTATCATTGTTTTTCTTTTTATGGCTTTTGTCATTTAAATGACAAATGGTAAATGATTGAAAATTAGAATAAGGGTCCTTCCACATGGGCTTTTCTGCCCGGCAGGCTCCGTTTTGCTCTAGGGGGATCGATCTGCTGAGCAGGCGGATGACAAGTTTGTCTCTGCTCACAGTGCTGAGATGGACTTTTCAGAGCCCCCCTCTCCTCTATGGGGAGATCAGATGAAAAGGGACCATCTGTCCATTTTCATTTGATCCCATCTGATCCGATCCTCCAGACGGATGGAAAATAGGTTTAACATCCGTCTGGATTTCACAGACCGGATCGGGTCGGGTAGCAGAGGATGCAAGCAGACATGTCCCCGCTGACATCCACTGCCCCATAGGGGTGCATGGAGCATCTGATCAGGTCCGCCAGAAAAATTGACAGGTGCACCTGATCGGAAAGCCTGCGTGAAAGGGGCCTTAAAATGGCATATAATTATACAGTGCCTTGCGAAAGTATTCGGCCCCCTTGAACTTTGCAACCTTTTGCTACATTTCAGGCTTCAAACATAAAGATATAAAACTGTAATTTTTTGTGAAGAATCAACAACAAGTGGGACACAATCATGAAGTGGAACAAAATTTATTGGATATTTCAAACTTTTTTAACAAATAAAAAAACGGAAAAATTGGGCTTGCAAAATTATTCAGCCCCCTTAAGTTAATACTTTGTAGCGCCACCTTTTGCTGCGATTACAGCTGTAAGTCGCTTGGGGTATGTCTCTATCAGTTTTGCACATCGAAAGACTGACATTTTTGCCCATTCCTCCTTGCAAAACAGCTCAAACTCAGTGAGGTTGGATGGAGAGCGTTTGTGAACAGCAGTTTTCAGCTTTCCACAGATTCTCGATTGGATTCAGGTCTGGACTTTGACTTGGCCATTCTAACACCTGGATATGTTTACTTGTGAACCATTCCATTGTAGATTTTGCTTTATGTTTTGGAGCATTGTCTTGTTGTAAGACAAATCTCCGTCCCAGTCTCAGGTCTTTTGCAGACTCCATCAGGTTTTCTTCCAGAATGGTCCTGTATTTGGCTCCATCCATCTTCCCATCAATTTTAACCATCTTCCCTGTCCCTGCTGAAGAAAAGCAGGCCCAAACCATGATGCTGCCACCACCATGTTTGACAGTGGGGATGGTGTGTTCAGGGTGATGAGCTGTGTTACTTTTACGCCAAACATAACGTTTTGCATTGTTGCCAAAAAGTTCGATTTTGGTTTCATCTGACCAGAGCACCTTCTTCCACATGTTTGGTGTGTCTCCCAGGTGGCTTGTGGCAAACTTTAAACAACACTTTTTATGGATATCTTTAAGAAATGGCTTTCTTCTTGCCACTCTTCCATAAAGGCCAGATTTGTGCAGTATACGACTGATTGTTGTCCTATGGACAGAGTCTCCCACCTCTGTAGATCTCTGCAGTTCATCCAGAGTGATCATGGGCCTATTGGCTGCATCTCTGATCAGTCTTCTCTTTGTATGAGCTAAAAGTTTAGAGGGACGGCCAGGTCTTCGTAGATTTGCAGTGGTCTGACACTCCTTCCATTTCAATATTATCACTTGCACAGTGCTCCTTGGGATGTTTAAAGCTTGGGAAATCTTTTTGTATCCAAATCCGGCTTTAAACTTCTCCACAACAGTATCTCGGACCTGCCTGGTGTGTTCCTTGTTCTTCATGATGCTCTCTGCGCTTTAAACGGACCTCTGAGACTATCACAGTGCAGGTGCATTTATACGGAGACTTGATTACACACAGGTGGATTCTATTTATCATCATTAGTCATTTAGGTCAACATTGGATCATTCAGAGATCCTCACTGAACTTCTGGAGAGAGTTTGCTGCACTGAAAGTAAAGGGGCTGAATAATTTTGCACGCCCAATTTTTCAGTTTTTTATTTGTTAACAAAGTTTGAAATATCCAATAAATTTCGTTCCACTTTATGATTGTGTCCCACTTGTTGTTGATTCTTCGCCAAAAATTACAGTTTTATATCTTTATGTTTGAAGCCTGAAATGTGGCAAAAGGTCGCAAAGTTCAAGGGGGCTGAATACTTTCGCAAGGCACTGTATATTGAACTTTTAACCGCATTTCAGCCTTGGCATGGCTTTTGTTCATTTTCGTGTATACTGTCTGCCCTTATTTCTCTATTTAGTTTGTGTTGTAACTTACCATGAAAATTGCATGGCAGCATAGTTGGTTTGGACTTTGGAGTGGCAATTATGAGAGCAGCTGCCATAGAGTGCATCATTATAGTAACATTATTGGTCCACTTATTTTTACCACTCTGTTAATGCAATCTAAAGAAAATTGAAAGAATGGACAACATTGTGGAAAGATAAGAAAACATATCAGTAACCTTTACAAGTCATTTTCTTAAAAGTGTTTTGTGGTTTCTTTCAAATCCTGTACGTGTGATATGCAATTGCAATGCCTGTAAATAATTTAAGCTTGGAAATGTGAGAATATGAGGCATAATTTTCATCATAAATAATGGACATTTTTATTAATGTAGTATGCTCTGTCTTAGCCACTGGTCATTGCTTCTGTTATTCTGGTTCATTAAAGAAAAATAATTGTTACTTTTAGATATACATATGAAAGTGATTGGCATATTGTACGTCATATCAATATGCATTCATTTTGTAAATAAATACTGTTTAACCACTTTACGACCGCTCACTGTGCCTCTACTGCGGCACAGTGGCTCGTTATCTTCCAGCGACGTAGTACTACGTCGATGGACTCCTCCCGTTGTGGGAGGCGCTCGCGCACCGCCGGAGGCTCGCTCCCGCTGTATTCATTCACAGCGGGAGTCGGGCCAGGGGAGGAGCAGCGGCGATCGCCACTGCTCTTCCCCGATCGTCGGGGAATCGAGTTTGGAGATCCGCCCGCTTGTGTAAACAGAGCGGGCGCATCTCCTCAGTGACAGATTGCAGGGTTCAGCATAGTTGAACCCTCGATCTGTCCCTGTGTCACTCAGTCACCTCCCCCCACACACTTTAGTAAGCACCAGGCATACATTAACCCCTCCCTCTCCAATAAAATTAACCCCTTCCCTGCCAGTGTAATTTTTACAGTAACAGTGCATATTTATAGCACTGATTACTATAGAAATGTCACTGGTACCCCCAAAAGTGTCAAAAATGTCAGTCAAGGGTCCGATCTGTCCGCCGCAATGTCGTAGTCCCGCAAAAAAAATCGCAGATCGCCGCCATTACGTGTTAAAAAAAAAAAACAAACCAAACATAGGTAGCAGAAAACAAATTGGCCAAAAATGTAAAAAAAATTTGATTTTTACATTTTTATGGGGGGAATTTCATACAAAATAAATTTGAAAAATATTGTTATTTTTTCAAAATTTACGCTCTTTTTTTGTTTATAGTGCAAAAAGTAAAAATCGCACAGGTGATCAAATACCACCAAAAGAAAGCTCTGTTTGTGGGAAAAAAAGGAAGTCAATTTTGTTTGGGTATGGCGTCGCACGACCGCGCAATTGTCAGTTAAATTTGCATAGTGCCAAATCGCAAAAAGTGGCCTGGACGTAAGACCGCGAAATCCTCCGGTGGTAAAGTGGTTAAAGTCCCATATTTACATAGGGGCAGCCATATATGCTCACAACACATGCAGGCTCCCCTTCCTGTTTTGTAATCCATCACGGTGCAGTTGTGCCTTTAGGCTTCTTTCACACGGTCCGCCTCCGCAGGCGGATCCGTGTTGCTCAGCGGGGATCGATCCGCGATCCCCGCTGAGCCGGGCGGATGACAGCTCCGTCTCCGCTTGCAGAGCGGAGAGGGAGGTGTCTCAGCACCCGCTGCCCTCTATGGGGGATCGGAGGAGAGCGGACCGCTTGTCCGCTCTCATCAGATCTGCTCCGCTCCGATTACTGAACGGATGGAAAAATAGGGTTTCCATCCGTCCAGATTTCAGCACAGGATCGGATGCGGATGGCAGCGGGTGTCAGCGGAGGTGACCTCCGCTGACACCCGCTGCCCCATAGAGCTGCATGGAGGATCCGATCAGATCCGCCTAAAAAACTGACAGGCGGATCTGATCGGACCGCCCGTGTGAAAGAGCCCTTAGGGTCAAGTTACAATAGAAACTTTGTAGCAGAGATTTGTATCCGCTACAAATTTCCCCGCTTACTTTCTCTGGCGATTTGTAGCTGGCTGCAGTACTTGTCTAGACATATACAAATTTCTGGTTCACCAACACCATCCGCAGGTGATTTATATAACATAAGCATTTACTGAAGCCATTGCTTTTGTGGCTAGCTCCAAATTAAGAGAAAACTTTAAAAGAAAATCACTTGGAATTTCTGCAACACAGACTTTTAATTTATTTGTAACTGCTTTGAAACCACGAGTGTGATATGGCCCTTATAGTTCCTCCCTCAAATTGAAGTGGTCTAAGTGATAAAAACCTTTGTGTGTGAACACCTTTCAGCACAATACATATCCAGGTATTAGCTGTGATCTCACTGTTGTATTTGCCAGTATTCTATAAAAAAATGTTAAAATCAGCAAGAAATTTCCAGGAACGGTCCTCATATTTCTGCTTGCATAAAGACATTGGAAAGGCTATAGGATCATGGGAAGTGACCTGCGTAGAATAATTATGGTTTCCTTGGCTGCAGCAGAATCTTCATCTCCTTTGACGTTTTCTGATTTGTTGAAAACTATGCACTCTACATGACTCCATTATTCATCCCTAAGGTTGCCAATTAAAGTGGTTCTAAATACAGAATGTTTTTTATCTTCATGCATTCTTGCATGAAGATAAAAAAAACTTGTGTGTGCAGCATGCCCCTCAGCCTCCCTAATACTACCTGAGCCCCAACTCAATCCAGCGGTGTTGCATGAGAGTCTTGGCTGTCCAGGACTCTCCCTTCTCATTGGCTGAGACAGCAGCAGGCGCCATTGGTTTCCATTGCTGTCAATCAAAGTCAGTGAGCCAATGAGGAAAGAGAGGGGGCAGGGCTGAGCCACGGCTCCATGTCTGAATGGAAACACAGAGCAGCTTCCGTACGAAGCTGTGTATTGTGGGGGCACTCGGCAGGAGGGAGGGGCCAGGAGCACCACTGAGGGACCTGAGAAGAGGAGGATCGGAGCTGCTCTGTGCAAAACCATTACACAGAACAGGTAAATATGACATTTTTGTTATTTTGAAACCAAAAATAAAAAAACTCCACCTGAAAAAGGAAATTCTGCTTTAAGGATTTGTCCCCCGCTCCTCTTGCAATTGGCACTTTTGAGGAGCGGGGAGGGGGGAGCAGGTACCTGATTTTGACAGGTACCTGCACCCATTCTTCTGTTCCGAGAGCCACATCGCTTGGCAGGCAACAGTTTTCCTTCCTCCCTCCCCCTGCAGTCTTCTGGGACACTGACAGGTCCCAAAAGACTGCATCCACTATTCACAATGTGCTGCGCAACTCGCTATGCGCAGTGGGCACCGGCTGTAAAGCTGCAAGCTGTCACAGCCGGGTGCCCATAGTGAGGATGCCAGCACCGCTGAGGGAGGACAGCGGATGAAGACGGCTGGGCTGAATGCACCGCTGGTCCGTGAGACAGGTGAGTGGCTGTTTTTTTAAAAGTCAGCAGCTACACTTTTGCTGCTGTCTTTTATTTTTCTGACAGGTGGCTGGAACTCCACGTTAAGGAGGCTGAGTGATTTAATTGAAATACAGATCTCATTCTTGTGGCTAATCTACAGATCATTTTTATATGCAATGCTAATAGAAATATAATGCAGCAAGCATGCAAAATGTGGGTCTAATTAAAAATTACCTAAAAATATACAATACAATGAAACTTTAATATAAATAATGAAAATTACACTAGTTTTGATTCAAGTGTACCCTGAGACAGGCTGGCTTAAAGTGATTTTGAAGGCTGAGGTTTTTTTCTTTTAAAATAACAAATATGTCATATTTACCTGCAATGTGTGCTGGTTTTGCACAGAGCAGCCCCTATCCTCTTCTTCTCGGGTCCCCCGTCTGTGCTCCTGTACACTCTCTCCTGCCGTGTGTCTCCATAGCAAGCAGCTTGCTATGGAGGCACCCAAGCAGGCTCGCTCCCAAGCCCCTGCTCTGTCTGTCCATTCAGACACAGAGGGTGGCTTGGCCCTGCCCCCACTCTCTTCTCATTGACTCACTAGCTGTGATTGACATTAGTGGGAGCCATTGGCTCCTGCTGCTGTCTAAGCCAATAAGGAGGCAGGGACCAGGAGAGCTGCTGCTCTCGTTCACATCGCTGGATCGAGATGGGGGGTTCAGGTAAATATTAGGGGAGATTGGAAGGGGGGGGGGCTGCTAAGCACAGAAGGTGCATTGAAAAACCTTAAGCCTTTACAACCACTTTAAGAACTTTTGGTTCATTGGTTGATTGTCTCTCTTACCTGTTCTGCAGTTAGTTTGTAAGTTAAGCCCCGTACACACGTACCGATCGTCGTCATACAAACGTCGGCGGACGAAAGATCTGCCGATTGTCCGATTGTACGCGTGTTAGTATGGTGCCTCCGACAGCTGTCTGCGCACATTCTGCGGACAAGAGTCTTTCTTGCAAACATGAAAATTTTTGTATGCGGACACCAGAACGGACGATTGTTCGCCAGTCAGTACAGAAATCAGCCGACAGACCGCAGATTTGCAAGACTGGGCATGCTCAGAAAATAAAAAACACAGGGAAAGTTAACCATTACATGACATCACTTCTGCAGTCAGCTGAAGTCTGCGGACAAAATTCTTGTGCTGTCTTTGCACTTTTCAACAGACATCGACATCCCGGGGAGAAAAGACGAACGTTTGTATGACGACGATCGGTACGTGTGTACGGGGCTTTAATGTTTCAGCTGCTTTGAAACCCTTGTAGGAAATTCTACCCTCTCAGGTTTCTGTCTTTGGCTACATCACCTTACAGGGACCCATGTAGCCACATTTGTGTGCATGCTCCTGGCCACACACAGAATAAAACAACCATTACAGTGTTGGAAAACTGGCAAAATCTTGGAAAAATCTCACCCCTATCCTTCCCAAACCTGGCCACTTTTGTCTATAACAGTTCACGTTCATGCTCACTGCACACACCTGTTCCTGTAACCACACACAGAATCAACCATTGCAATCTTGGCAAACTGACTACACCAGAAATCGCAAGAGACAGAGCTGTGCTCTTGAGTGACTGTGGCTTAAAATTAAATCTCTTCAAGACTTTACCCCATACAAGTTTGCCCTCCTAAAATACAACTCCTGTCACCATGCTGCTAAACAAACCTATTTTGTCTCTCTCAGTACTCTTTCATCCAATCCTTGTCGGCTCTTCTCTGCCTTTAAAGCCCCGTACACACGTACCGATCGTCGGCCGAACGATCGGCCGTCTTTTGTCCAGGGCTGTCCTGTCCGCTGACAAGTGCAAAAGACTGCACACGAATTTTGTCGGCCAACAACAGCCGACTGCAGAAGTGATGTCATGTGATGGTTAACTTTCCGTGTCTTTTTCTTCTCTGAGCATGCCCAGTCTTGCAAATCTGCTGATTGTCGGCCGAAATCTGTACTGACTGACGCACAATCGGCCGTTCTGTTGTCGGCGTACAAAAATTTTAATGCCTGCAGGACAGATTCTGTTCGGCCGAAAATGGGCTGTTGGCTGTCGGGAGCATCATACTAACAAGCCGACAATCGTCCGATCGTTCGGCGGCCGACAATCGGTACGTCTGTACGGGGCTTAACTCTCTACGTTGTCTCCCACCACCTCACTCACTCACTCCCCAAGAGATTGTATTGTATTGTATCTGTACTTTCTCCCTGTATATTGTAAAGCATAGCACAAACTGTTGGCTCTATAGACATCCTATAATACTGACTTTTCCTCTCTCACACAAAGTGCTGCTTTGCAAGATATTACAAGAGGCTGATGTCAAAGCAGATTCAGGCACTTTATTGTTATAATTTGTGTTTTTTTATTTTCTATCTGCACTTTCACTATAGGCTAGGTTTACATTGCTGCGATCTGATTTTGATCCCAATTGTCAGAGCGATTACGTAGTGCAACTTGGGTGTGATTTGCATATTTTTTGGGACCAAATCACATTAAAATCACACCAAATTAGTGCAGGAACCTCTTCTAAAAGCGCGCTCTGCAGAGTTGCATTGATGTGAATTGGCACCATTGAAAACAATGTGCTTACCAATGTCATGCAATTCTGTGCGACTCAAGTTGCATCTGAACTCTCACTAGTGTGAACGAAGCCATAAAGCAGGTGCAGTATTTGTGCATTCTAAAGATGTTTGCACACCAGCCTTTATCAAATTTGTTACCTTAAAGTTTAACTAAAGGCAAAAGATTTTTATTTTTTTTTTGTTTTGGATAGAGTGGAGATGAATTACAACACCTCTCAGTTTTTATTGCTGTCTGTGCCCCCGTAGGGGAGAGTCACCTTCTCTATTTCCCTTGTTTACCATTATCATTAAAAGTGAAAGTAAAAAAAAAAAAAAAAAAACTTTGGGTTGTCCCTGAAAAATAATAGAGGGAAAATCTTCCAATGGGGACCCTCGTTCTGGTGAGCTGTGGGTCCCCAAGGAATTTCATTAATTTACAGGGATTTCCGCTCACTTCCTGTTTGGCTATGGGACAGGAAGGGAAATCTCCGCAATGGGACACAGATGGCGAAAAAAAAAATCTGGCAGGTTATTACCCTCCCTTGCTCTATCCAAAATGAAAAAAAATAATTGTGTATAGTTCTACTTTATTGTGAATCCCTACTTTGCCCATGTAGAACAAAGATCAGGCTCACTTTAAAGTGAAACTCCGTTCTCTCAATCAATATTGACTATTTGTAATCCTTATGCTGCTAGCATTAGTAAATATAAGACAGGAAAGTATGTTTCACTTGTTTTAAACTTTTTTTTACATTTCTTTAGTTACTTCCTGGGTTCCAGGCCTAGGCAAATTATGTCATAAAATGTAGGATCCAGGAGTCTTCCGGAGGGGAGGAGTGGTCTTCTCCGCTAAGCACACTCATTTGTTTGCATGCTTGGGCTAAGGGCAGATAGATTCCAGGAAGTAAATGCTATATAAATCATCTGCCCTTACTCGAGATGGCCAAGCTGGAAATGCTGGAAGGTATTTTCAAAGTGATTTCTCATCAAAATAAAGCATAGAGACATGGATGGATAAGGGGAGTTTGCTTTTAATATTAAAAAGGAATGAAATAGCATTTTTGGTTTGTGGTGCTCAGATGCAGTATAGTTCTGCTTTAATGCGGACCTCCACTGATGCATATTCTTACCTTCTCTCTAATGCAATGGCTGCTTTCAAATATGTAGCGTATGAACACTGTTTGTAAACACTGTTGAGATGAGGGATTCGAAGATACAATATAACATTTTTACTTTGTGTTTACTGTTTCATTAATAATATCAAAGTAGTGGCCTTTGCTCTGCATATGATGTCAGTTAAAACAAACTAACGTAAAAATAAAATATATTCCTATTTACCCCTTATTAATCCCCTGGTTAAAGCGGAGTTCCACCCTGGATTTTTTTTTTTTTTTTTTAATACCCCCGGGACAGTCAGGGCTAGTACATTCCACAATGGCTAGCCTCTGATCTGTCCCGGGTTGCACTTACCTGTTAGGACAAATACTTACCTTGAAAACGTCTTGTCCAGCGCTGCCATCTCAGATGTGGGCAGCTTGAAGCCAGCGAGATCCCCTTTGGCGTCTTCTTCCGCCTTCTTTGGTCCCACGATGCTCTGCGCCGGCCCCGACGTCACTTCCGGGTCGCGCGCGTCATCCCTCTACAGCTTCTGGGCATGCCCAGAAGCTGTTTAGAAGGGGATGACGCGCGCGACCCGGAACTGACGTCGGGGCCGGTGCAGGCACAATGATTCCTGGGAGCTATGAACGTTCAGCTCCCAGGAATCATTGCAGAGCCAGGAAGTGACGACGGGCCGCGGCCGAGGAAGAAGGAAGTAAGGTAAGTATTTTTTCTTCGCTACGAGGTAAGTAAAAAAAAAAAAAAAAATATGCGATTATCCATTTCTTTTTCAGGTGACCCGGAGCGAGAAGATGGAGGTAAGTATTAAATTAGGGTGGAACTCCACTTTAACCTTAGTCAGTTCCTTATTAATTCCTTTGCCGCCTCTTCCCACTATCTTTCTGCTGATTTTTTTTACTTTTTTAACCATTAATATTTAAACATTTTAATTTTTAATAGTACAACATTAAAGAAATGAGAAAAGTTGAAAAAAAAAAAAAAAAACACCTTTATTTCATTTGTAGGTAAATTTTCAATGCTTGGTATCAGAATTTAGTGTTATAAATGGGACAAATTGGAGAAAAAAAAATCTTCTTTTTCCTTTAGTAACACGTTTTAACTATTAGGCCTCATGTACACTGGACATTTAAAAACTTCTGAGCGCTGGAACTTGAGTAAAAAAAAAAACGTCAGTTTGACCACTTTTACATGCCACATACAGCTGCAAGAAAAAGTATGTGAACCCTTTGGAATGATATGGATTTCTGCAGAAATTGGTCATAAAATGTGATCTGATCATCATCTAAGTCACAACAATAGACAATCACAGTCTGCTTAAACTAATAACACACAAAGAATGAAATGTTGCCATGTTTTTATTGAACACACCATGTAAACGTTCACAGTGCAGGTGGAAAAAGTATGTGAACCCTTGGATTTAATAACTGGTTA